>NC_086113.1:61845565-62063065 GCF_963921235.1 Mobula hypostoma
TTTGCAGCCAAAGTGTGTACTTATAATGAGCAAGATGGTAGAGTAGAAAATGTGGTGCTAATTAAGTGGCCTGCTTTGTCTTGGTAAGCTTGGCAAGTGGTGTTAGAGTTACACTCATCCAGTCAAGTGCACACTATTCCCTTTTCCCTTACAGACTTTAAGGAGTCAGAAGGTGAATTACTTACTATGTATTACCCAATCTCTGACCATTTATGTGGCTGATCCAGTTAAGTTGCTGGACAACAATCATTCCATTATGTTATACTTTATACTTTATTGTCGCCAGACAATTGATACTAGAACGTACAATCATCACAGCGATATTCGATTCTGCGCTTCCTGCTCCCTGGATTACAAATCGATAGTAAGTATTAAAAATTTAAATTATAAATCATAAATAGAAAATAGAAAAATGGAAAGTAAGGTAAGGTAAAAAATCGAGAGGCAGGTCCGGATATTTGGAGGGTACAGCCCAGATCCAGGTCAGGATCCGTTCAGCAGTCTTGTCACAGTTGGAAAGAAGCTGTTCCCAAATCTGGCCGTACGAGTCTTCAAGCTCCTGAGCCTTCTCCCGGAGGGAAGAGGGACGAAAAGTGTGTTGGCTGGGTGGGTCGTGTCCTTGATTATCCTGGCAGCACTGCTCCGACAGCGTGCGGTGTAAAGTGAGTCCAAGGACAGAAGATTGGTTTGTGTGATGTACTGCGCTGTGTTCATGATTTTCTGCAGCTTCTTCCGGTCTTGGACAGGATTACTTCCATACCAGGTTGTGATGCACCCTAGAAGAATGCTTTCTACAGTGCATCTATAAAAATTAGTGAGGGTTTTAGGGGACAGGCCAAATTTCTTTAGTTTTCTCAGGAAGTAAAGGCGCTGGTAGGCCTTCTTGGCAGTGAACTCTGCTTGGTTGGACCAAGTCAGGTCATTTGTGATATTGACCCCAAGGAACTTAAAGTTTTTGACCTGTTCCACTTGCGCACCACCGATGTAAATTGGGTCATGCGGTCCGCTACTCCTTCTGAAGTCAACAACAATTCCTTCGTCTTGTTGACGTTGAGGGATAGATTACTGTCTTCGCACCATGCCACCCAGGTTCTTAATTTCCCCTCTGTACTCAAACTCATCATTACCCGAAATACGGCCTACAATTGTTGTGTCATCAGCAAACTTATATATTGAGTTCAATGGAAACTTGGCTGCACAATCATTGGTGTACAGTGAGTACAGCAGGGGGCTGAGTACAAAGCCTTGTGGGGCACCGGTGCTCAGAGTGATTGTAAAGGAGAGCTTGTCCCCTATTTTTACAGCCTGGGTCCTGTCTGTGAGGAAGTTGAAGATCCAGCTGCAGACCTAAGTGCTAAGGCCCAGGTTCCGGAGCTTAGGAATCAGTTTATTTGGAATGATGGTATTAAAGGCAGAGCTGTAGTCAATGTAGGGATTCAATGAATGTTAAGAATAAATGGTTACATTCTTCCTTGTTATTATCTAGCAATTTTGTGAGGTAGATGCTATTTGTAAGTTATCAGCTACATCTTACTCTCATCTAGATTTTGCTGCACATTGATATAGGCTAATTATTATCTGAGTCATTAACTTAAGATGTGGCAAACATCAGCAAAAGCCCCACCTTTGACATTGCAATGGAAGGGAAATTAGCAATGAAACTTTTTTAAATAGTTGTGTCTGGAGTTGCCCTGACAAACTCAGGTGCATAAATGAGATCTGGTTGACTGCCCTTTATTACTGCGACTTTCTTCCTTTGTACAAGCTGGGGCTTCAGTCAGTGGAGGATGGCATTTCCTTTGATTTCCATCTAATTAAATTTTACTAAAGATTTTCTGTTCTCCTTTACTAATGCCGCACTCTGTTCAATACTGATTTCATATCAACATTAAAGTAGTTCTATACTTAAATAACTTGTGACTTCAATTCTTCCCTAATTTATCCAATTCAAATAATCTGTCCAGATATTGAAAATCTAGCCGACTCCTACTTGAATCTTGCTGGTATTGATTTCAAAAGTACTTGTCTCCCTCACCCATACATAGTAAGTGTTTCCTTTCGCACAAGATACTAATCTGGTAGCTCTCCTCTCAATCTCTATTCCTACTGAATGGCAGAACCTGAAATGGGAATGGTACCAGAGATCAAGTCTAATTCAGAGCAAAAAGCAAACTGCATGAGGGACTCCACAGGTCAAGCAGCATCTGTAGGGGGAAAGAAATTCTCAATGTGCCAGGTCAAGACACTGCAACAGGCCAGTGAATGGAGAGGAAGGTACTATAGAGGGGAGGTAGGTGGACCAAGAAGGGAGTGAAGGATAATGGATAATGAATCAACTCAAGGTTTTGTTCAAAGACAAGATTCTCTTTGTTTTCTATTAGATCACCCTAGTTGTACATGATAAGTATTCCATGCACTTTTACCAATCAACTGTGGGGCTAGAACCCTGTGAAACAATCTCCTTAGGGACTTCAATGCATGACTAGAAGGGCCGAGATGGCCTGTTTTCATGCTGTAATTGTTATATGGTTATATAATTTACTGCAGTGGATTTTGTAACTACAATTTATTCTTCTAGTTTACATTGGGCCTCATTATGACAATATATTTTCTTCGAGCTGCGAACTTTGCAAACTTCTGAAATTTTCCGACTTCAGGTAAACTGGTCTCTGTTGTTCCCTTTATCACATTTATCCCCTCTTTTGCCTTACTTTGTTAAATTGCTTGCTAATGGTCAGTACTCATGCTCCTTATCATTTGATTTGTCAACCTATTTCCATGTGGTCTTTTGCTTTCAATCCTCCAATCTTCCTCCATATCTGAGAAAGAGTCCCAGAAGCCAAATATTAAATATTTCTCTTTCTTCAGATGCTGCTTAACCTGTGGTGGGAAATGGACAGTCAATATTTCAGGTTAAGACCCTGAACTGAAATCGTAGAGGGAAGATAGCCAGTATAAAGAGGTGAGGGGAAGAGGTAAAGCTGGTATGCCATAGACAGATGCATGTAAAAATAAAACATTCTCAAAACATCTTCCAGTGTCACTGGTGGATACAACTTTCATTTTGTCCCTTCTCAGCTAATGGCTGGGGGAATCATTGTGTTGTTCTTCATTGAGAACTTACATTCAATGGCACTTCTCATGATATCCCAGAACTTTTGAAATAAAAAAAAGTCAATTTGCAACAAACAATGGTCAGGTAATAAATTCAAGCGATTCGACAGATGCTGTAAATCCAGAAGAACATGCACAAAATGCTGGAGGAACGCAGCAGATCAGTTGGCATCTATGGAGAGAAATGCACAGTCGATGTTTCAGGCTGAGAGCCTTCATCAGGACTGGAAACGAAGAAAGAAGAAGCCAGAATAACAAGTTAGGGGGAGGAGGAGGAGTACAAGCTGGCAAGTGAGAAGTAAAACCAGATGAGGGGGAAGATAAGTGGGTGGGGGAGGCGGGATGAAGTGAGAAGCTGGGAAATGATAGGTGGAAGAGGTAAAGAGCTGAAGAGGAACGAATCTGATAGACAAGGAGAGTAGACCATGGGAAGAAGGGAAGGAGCAAGTGCAAGATAGAGAGGTGATTGTGAGATGAGTAGTAGAGCAAGTTAAGAGTTGAGCCAGAATGAGGAATAGAAAAAGAGAGAAGAGAAAGGGGAGAGAAATTACTGGAAGTTAGAGAAATCGATGTACATCCTGTCCAGTTGGAAGCTACACAGAGCCTCCAACCTGACAGCATTCTTTTGTCCCTCCAATTCAGGGTGACCTCATCGTGGCAGCAGCGGAGGCCATGGACCAAGATGTTGGAACGGGAATGGGAAGATGAATTAAAATGAGTGGCCACCGAGAAAACCCACCTTTTGTGGCGGACAGAGTGAGGATGCTTGATGAAGCGCTCCCCAATCTACGTCAGGCCTCACCAGCCACATCAGGAGCTCTGTATATAGTAGATGACCCCAACAGATTCACAGGTTGCATCACTGAAAGAACTGTTTGAGGCCCTAAATGGTGGTGAGGGAGGAGATGTTGGGGCAGGTGTAGCACTTGTCCCGCTTGCCAGGTAAGAATTAGAAGGGAGATCAATGGAGAGGGAAGAGTGAACAAGGAAGCCACGTAGAGAGCGATCCCTGCAGAAAGCAAAGTGAAGTCAGGAAAGATGTGTTCTGTGGTAGGATCCTGTTGAAGATGGCGGAAATTACAGAGAATGGTGTTTTGGATGGGGTGGTAGGCAAGAACAAGGGAACCCTATCCTTCTTATGGTGAGGGCAGATATCTGTTCTCATTCCATCTCCTCAGTCAGGTAACCTGCTTTTAGTGATATTCGTTGCAAATCATTAATAAACAAGATACCATGGATGATCTTTGTTGCAAGTGAAAGCCTACTTATCTGACAGTACAGTACTCCCTTTCTGCTAAACATCTGACCATGAAGAATTCCTTGCCACTGTAGTAGAGTGATGACTCTGGTTTTGTGTTCATCTTTGAAATGTGCTGTGCGATTGCAGCAGAGTGCACTATGCTGGGAGAGGGCTTGATGAGGTAACTTCATTGAAAGTGGGCAAATGGCACAGCTGTAATGAAGAGGCATTTAAGCACTGTAATTAAATCATTTAATCTTCTGCAAAACCACAAATACGACGAGGAAGCAATGTGTATTCTGCTGACATTACTGATATTTACTTCCTCTGCATTCTCACCAAAATGTATTCCTTTTGTCAGAGTAGGACTAGAGCTACTTAACTGATAGAGTATAGTCTTACCAAAAAATTGCTTAAGATTTGGTATTGACTTCCAGATAAAATGTAATGGCAGATTTAAATATCACTGAAGAAATAATTAGATACTGAAATATAAGGGTTTACAGTATTATTGAACAGCTGAATAAAAATGGCCAAGTTCAAATTGTACTGTGGAATATAGCCAAGAATCATTACTCGTTATCGTTATGCCAACTTACTGTGAAAGGCGTTTGCGCAATTCCTTTACTTGCTCATTCTTCTTAGTTAATAGTTCTTTCATATTGCGATAAGCCGCTGTTTCCTGAAATTTCTTCTCTAATTCCTGTGAATCAAATTAAGATTTAATTGAAAGAGTATCACATAATTTGGCATTCAAACAGAAGATTTATGACTGACTCCTCATATTTTTCTCTCCAGTCCTAATGAAGGGCCTCAGCCCGTAACATCAACTACACACTTTTCCTGACATGCTGCCTGGCCTGCTAAGTTCCTTCAGCATTTTGTGTGTGTGTTGCTTGGATTTCCAGCATCAACAGATTTTCTCTTCTTTATGACTGAGCGAAGCTTTCCAGTTCGAAAGTTCAATAAAAGTTCAAAGTAAATTTATTATCAAAGTACATATATTTCACCATATACAAACCTAAAATTCATTTTCTTGCAGTCAAAAATCCATTAATAGAATAATGAAAAAATGCACCAACTGGGCATTCAATCAGTGAGCAAAAAACAACAAACTGTGCAAATACAAAAAGAAAGAAATAATAACTAAATAAATAAACAAGCAATAAATATCGAGAACATGATGAGTTCTTGAAAGTGAATCCATACTCTGGACCGAATTGAAGTTGAGTGAAGTTATCCCCTTTGATTCAAGCACCTGATGGCTGAGGGGTAATAACTGTTCCTGAACCTGGTGGTCCAAGTCCTGAGGCTCCTGTATCTTCTTCCTGATGGCAGCAGCAGCAGGAAGAGAGCATGACCTGGGAAGTGGGGGTCCCTGATGATGGATGTTGCTTTCCTGTGACAACACTCCATGCAGATGTGTTCAGTGCTGGGGAGGCCTTTACCTGTGATTGTCTGGGCTGTATCCACCACTTTTGTAGGATTTTCTGTTCAAGGGCATTGGTGTTTCCACACCAATGTGATGCAGCCAGTCAATATACTCTCCATCAAACATCTATACAAGCTTGTCAAGTTTTACATGTCATGCTGAATCTTCGCAAACTCCTAAGAAAGTAGAAGTGCTGCCGTGCTCTCTTCTTAAAGTGCTGGACCCAGGACAGGTCCTCTGAAATGGTAATACCGAGAAATTTAAAGTTGCTGACTTACTCCACCTCTGATCCTCCAAAGTGGACAGGGTCATGGACCCCTGGTTTCCTCCTCCTGAGGTCAATAATCAGCTCCTTGATCTTGCTAACACTGAGTAAACGGTTGTTGGTGTGGCATCACTCAGTCAGATTTTCCATTTTCCTCCTTTATGCTGATTTGTCACCACCTTTGATTCAGCAAACTTGAATATGGCATTGAAGCTGGACTTAGCCACACCATCATAAGTACAAAGCGAGTAGAGCAAGGGGTTAAGCACACAGTCTTATGGTGCACCAGTACTGATGAAGATTATGGGGAAGATGTTGTTGCTAGTCCGAACTGACTGGGATCTACATTTGAGGAAATGGAGGATCCAATTGTACAAGGAAGTATTGAGGCCAAGATCTTGAAGCTTATTGATTAGTTTTGAGGGGATAATAGCAAGTTGCCAAGTTGTACTCAATGAAGAGCATTTTGATGTACACACCTTTGCTGTTCAGGTGTTCCAGGGTTGAGTGAAGAGCCAATGAGAAGTGTTGCATTGTGCAGGTAGGCAAATTGGAGCAGATCCAAGTTGCATCTGGGGCAGGAGGTGATATGTTGATAGGAGAGTTCTAATAAAATAGCAAAACACTTTATCTGTCATCATTTATAATGATGAACAGATGCTTACATTTTCCCTGGGCTGAGTCTACTTTGGCTCAAAGCACAAAATGAGAAATAAGAAACTGGCTGGTCCATTATAGTCACAGAGTAACAGCACAGAAGTGAGCACTTCAACCCAAATCATCCAGGCAACCAAGATGCCTTTCTGAGCTTGTCCTATTTGCCTGAGTTTGGTCCATATTCCTCTAGGTCTTTTCTATCCATGTACCTATCCAAATATCTTTTAAATATTGTAATTGTACCCAGCTCTACCACTTCCTTTGACAGCTCATTCAATTTACTTACCACTCTCAAGTTGAAAAACCTGACCTTTGGGTCTCCTCTAGATATTTCCCTTCTCACTTGTGCCCTCTAGATTTTGGATGTTCCTACCCTGGAAAAAAGACTGTGTTGTTCCGCCTAATCTCATGATGCTACAAATCTCTATGAGGCTTCATGGATGAGACTTTTACTTGGGTGGTCGCACACGGGGTACAAGCTGCAGACAGATGGGTGACCACCAGGAAACACAAGGTAAGTAAGCAGTCAGTACAAGGTGCTCCTGAGATTTCGTGGCTCTGGAGGCAGCGGGGTGGGGGGAATGTTGACAATGAAAGGACAGAGAAGGCCACTGCTTTAAGTTGCAGGTAAAGCAGAAGAACTGAGTGCATAGATTGCCTCTAGGGACAGGAACATTGTGGCCATAACAGAAATATGGCTAGTAGAAGGGCAGGTCTGGCAGCTTAGTATTCTGGAATACTGATGGTATAGGAACAGGTAGGAATGGAGGAGGTATTGCCTTTTTAGTAAGAGATGTCATAACAGCAGTGCTTAGAGAAGATGGTGGTACAGGAGCCTGAAGACAATATTCAGGAACAGCTTCAATTCAGGAATTTCTTATTGCAATACATAATTTAAAAGACTATAAATTACAATGTACTGCTGCCATAAAGCAATATATTTCACAACATATGTAAGTGATATTAAACCTTATTCTGATTCTGACTCTGGTAAGAATACATTGTCAGTGGAAACTTGAGTAGCAGATGTGTCAAGAAATACACAATTGTGAGAATAGTAAGGTAGTGCTCGTGGGAGGTTTCAATTTCCCTGGTATTGACTGGGCCACCCAGAATACAAAGAGCCTGGAAAGTATGGAATCTGACAGTTTCCTCACACAATATATAGAACATAGAATAGTATAGCATAGTACAGGCCCTTCGGCCCACAATGTTGTGCTGACCCTCAAACCCTGCCTCCCATATAAGCCCCCACCTTAAATTCCTCCATCTACCTGTCTAGCAGTCTCTTCAACTTCACTAGTGTATCTGCCTCCACCACTGACTCAGGCAGTGCATTCCACGCACCAACCACTCTCCGAGTAAAAAACCTTCCTCTAATATCGCCCTCGAACTTCCCACCCCTTACCTTAAAGTCATGTCCTCTTGTATTGAGCAGTGGTGCCCTGGGGAAGAGGCGCTGGCTATCCACTCTATCTATTCCTCTTATTATCTTCTACACCTCTATCATGTCTCCTCTCATCTTCCAAACAGTAAAGCCCTAGCTCCCTTAATCTCTGATCATAATGCATACTTTCTAAACCAGGCAGCATCCTGGTAAATCTCCTCTGTACCCTTTCCAATGCTTCCACATCCTTCCTATGGTGAGGTGACCAGAACTGCACACAGTACTCCAAGTGTGGCCTAACCAGAGTTTTATAGAGCTGCATCATTACATCGCGACTCTTAAACTCTATCCCTCGACTTATGAAAACTAACACCCCATAAGCTTTCTTAACTACCCTATCTACCCGTGAGGCAACTTTCAGGGATCTGTGGACATGTACTCCCAGATCCCTCTGCTCCTCCACGCTACCAAGTATCCTGCCATTTACTTTGTACTCTGCCTTGGAGTTTATCCTTCCAAAGTGTACCACCTCACACTTCTCCGGGTTGAACTCCATCTGCCACTTCTCAGCACATTTCTGCATCCTATCAATGTCTCTCTGCAATCTTCAACAATCCTCTACACTATCTACAACACCACCAACCTTTGTGTCGTCTGCAAACTTGCCAACCCACCCTTCTACCCCAACATCCAAGTCATTAATAAAAATCACGAAAAGTAGAGGTCCCAGAACCGATCCTTGTGGGACACCACTAGTCAGAGTCCTCCAATCTGAATGTACTCCCTCCACCATGACCCTCTGCCTTCTGCAGGCAAGCCAATTCTGAATCCACCTGGCCAAACTTCCCTGGATCCCATGCCTTCTGAATTTCTGAATAAGCCTACCATGTGGAACCTTGTCAAATGCCTTACTAAAATCCATACAGATCACATCCACTGCACTACCCTCATCTATATGCCTGGTCACCTCCTCAAAGAACTCTGTCAGGCTTGTTAGACACGATCTGCCCTTCACAAAGCCATGCTGACTGTCCCTGATCAGACCATGATTCTCTAAATGCCCAGAGATCTTATCTCTAAGAATCTTTTCCAACAGCTTTCCCACCACAGACGTAAGGCTCACTGGTCTATAATTACCCGGACTATCCCTACCTTTTTTGAACAAGAGGACAACATTTGCCTCCCTCCAATCCTCCGGTACCATTCCCGTGGACAACGGGGACATAAAGATCCTAGCCAGAGGCTCAGCAATCTCTTCCCTCACCTCATGGAGCAGCCTGGGGAATATTCCGTCAGGCCCTGGGGACTTATCTGTCCTAATGTACTTTAACAATTCCAACACCTCCTCTCCCTTAACATCAACATGTTCCAGAACATCAACCTCACTCATATTGTCCTCACCATCATCGAGTTCCCTCCCATTGGTGAATACCAAAGAGAAGTATTCATTGAGGACCTCACTCACTTCCACAGCCTCCAGGCACATCTTCCCACCTTTATCTCTAATCAGTCCTACCTTCACTCCTGTCATCCTTTTTTTCTTCACATAATTGAAGAATGCCTTGGGGTTTTCCTTTACCCTACTTGCCAAGGCCTTCTCATGCCCCCTTCTTGCTCTTCTTAGCCCCTTCTTAAGCTCCTTTCTTGCTTCCCTATATTCCTCAATACACCCATCTGATCCTTGCTTCCTAAACCTCATGTATGCTGCCTTCTTCCACCTGACTAGATTTTCCACCTCACTTGTCACCCATGGTTCCTTCACCCTACCATTCTTTATCTTCCTCACCGGGACAAATTTACCCCTAACATCCTGCAAGAGATCTCTAAGCATCGACCACATGTCCGTAGTACATTTCCCTGCCAAAACATCATCTCAATTCACACCCGCAAGTTCTAGCCTTATAGCCTCATAATTTGCCCTTCCCCAATTAAAAAATTTCCTGTTCTCTCTGATTCTATCCTTTTCCATGATAATGCTAAAGGCCAGGGACCGGTGGTCACTATCCCCCAGATGCTCGCCCACTGAGAGATTTGTGACCTAACCCGGTTCATTACCTAGTACTAGATCTAGTATGGCATTCCCCCCAGTCGGCCTGTCCACATACCGTGACAGGAATCCATCCTGGCCACGCTTAACAAACTCTGCCCCATCTAAACCCTTGGAACCAATCAGGTGCCAATCAATATTAAGGAAGTTAAAGTCACCCATGATAACAACTCTGTTATTTTTGCACCTTTCCAAAATCTGCCTCCCAATCTGCTCCTCTGTATCTCTGCTGCTACCAGGGGGCCTATAAAATACCCCCAGTAGAGTAACTGCTCCCTTCCTATTCCTGACTTCCACCCATACTGACTCAAAAGAGGATCCTGCTACATTACCCACCCTTTCTGTAGCTGTAATAGTATCCCTGACCAGTAATGCCACCCTTCCTCCCCTTTTTCCGCCCTCTCCATCCCTTTTAAAGCACTGAAATCCAGGAATATTGAGAATCCATTCCTGCCATGGTGCCAGCCAAGTCTCTGTAAAGGCCATTAAATCATAATTCCATGTATGTATCCAAGCTCTCAGTTCATCACCTTTGTTCCTGATGCTTCTTGCATTGAGGTACACACACTTCAGCCCTTCTACCTTACTGTCTTTACACCGTTTATTCTGCTTCTCTTTCCTCAAAGCCTCTCTATATATAGAGGAAACTACTCACAAAACAGCAACGCAGCACCTTCTCTTAAGGCCAAATAACTCAAGTGACATCTGGGGAGCACTTTGGATCCAGTGACTCCAATTCTATTAATTTTAAAAACAGTTATGGAAAAAGATATAACAAGTCTGTGTGTTAAGTGCTGAACTGGAGCAGGGCCAACTTTGAGGGCATCAGGCAGGATCTAGCTGGGGTCAACTGGGAGACTTTATTTAAAGACAAAGGAAGAGAAGCTTTTAAAGGTGTCATATCAAGAGTCAAGGGACAGCATATTCCTATTAGGTTGAAGTGTAGACATTCCAACTTGAGGAAACCCTATTTGACAAGAGGTATTGAGGTTCTAGTCAGGAAAAAGGAAGCATACGTCGCTTTTAGTCCACTGGGTACAAATGAATCCCTTGACAAATATGAGGTATAAGAGCATGCTTAAGAGGGAGATCTAATGCTGTTTCATTGTTCAAGGGTAGCAAGGACAGTCCAGGACAATCAGACTGACTTCACTGTAGGAATGTTACTGGATGGAATTCTGAATGACAAGATCTACCATTACTTAGATAGTCAAGGCCTGATCAAGAATAGTCAGCATGGTTTTGTGCATGAAAGGTCATGCCTGTCGTATCTTTTGAGAGTTTTTTTAAAGTTACCTTTTCAGCCATCTCCTTAGTTAAAAGAGACAGATGAAGGGAGGACGGTGGACATTGTTTATATGAACTTTACTATGGCCTTTGACAAGGTTCCATATGGCATATACACTGATCTGGTTGCATGGGATTCAGAGGGAGGTACCTAGATGGATTCAGAATTGACTCGATAATGGGAAGCAGACATTGATGGTTGAAGGTCGATTCTCTGACTACAGATCTGTGACTAGTGGATTGCACCAGGGTTTAGTGTTGGGATTTCTGTTATTCATTATTTATGTAAATGATTTGAATAAAATTAACATAGTATGCTAATGATACTATTTGGATGTTGTCTACATGGACTTTAGCAATGCCTTTGACAAGGTCCTGCAGGGGAGCTTAGTCAAGAAGATTCAGTCGCTTGACATTCAGGATGAGGTAGTAAATTGGATTAGACATTGGCTTCGCGGAGAAGCCAGACAGTGCCTCTCTGACTGGAGGCCTGTGACAAGTGGTGTACCGCAGGGATCGGTGCTGGGTCCATTGGTGTTTGTTATCAATATCAACAATCTGGATGATAATGTAGTAAGCTGGATCAGCAAATTTATGGAAGATATCAAGATTGTGGGTGTAGTAAATAGCGAGGAAGTCTTTCAAAGCTTGCAGCTGGATCATGGACAAACTGAAACAATCGACTGAAAAATGGCAGATGGAATTTAACACAGAGAATTGTGAGGTGTTACAGTTTGGGAGGACAAACAAGGGTAGTATTTGCATGGTGAACTGTAGGGCGCTGAGGACTGCCATAGAACAGAGGGACATGGAAATACAGATTCATAATTCCTTGAAAGTAGTGTCACAAATAGATAGGCTCACAAAGAGAGGTTTTGGCACACTGGCCTTCATAAGTACTGAGTACAGGAATTGTAATGTTATATTGAAGTTTTTATCAGACATTGATGAGGCCTAATTGAGAGTACTACGTATAGTTCTGGTCATAGCTTCGGGAAAGACATCAATAAGATTGAAAGAGTGCAGAGAAATCTTACAAGAATATTGCCAGGATTTAAGAATCTGAATTATAGGAAAAGGTTGAATAGTTAAGACTATTCCCTAGAGGGCAGGAGAATGACAGGAAATTTGATAGAGATATACAAAATTATAAGGGATATAGATAGGGCAAATGCAAGCAGGCCTCCTCTACTGAGGTTGGGTGAGACTAGAACTAGAGGTCATGAGTTATGGGTTAAAGGTAAGGGGAATTCAGAGGGTAGTGAGAGTATGGAAAGAGCTAACAACGGAAGTGGTGGAATCTGGTTCAATTTCAACATTTAAGAGAAATTTGGACAGGTACATGGATGGGAGAGGTATAGAGAGCTATGGTCCAGGTACAGGTTGATGGACTAGGCAGATTAATAGTTTGACCTAGATGAGCCAAAGGACCCGTTTCTGTGTTGTAGTGTCCATTGACTAAATTATGGGTCTTGGTGATAGTCAAGCACGTTACAATGAATTACAAAGAGATCTTGATCAATTAGGGAGATGCGCTGAGGAATGGCAACTAGACTTCAACTTACGTGCATTTTGGAAATGCAAATCAGAATAAGACCAACAGAGAATGCAGGGCAGTGACGAAGCTTATGGAATAGAGGGACCTGAGAGTACAACTGCACAGTTCACTGAAAGCAGCCATGCAAGTAAACAAGGTGGTGCAGAGAGCATTTAGCATGCATCATTAGTCAGGGCATCACACTTAAGGATAGAGACATTCTATGTAAGTCAATGGTGAGACTGCACTTGGAATATTACACAAACACAAGAGATTCTGCAGATGCTGGAAATTCACACAAAACGTTGGAGAAACACAGCTCAACAGGGAGCGTCTATGGAAAGGAATGACAGTCATCATTTTGGGAATATTACATAAAGTTTAGATTACAGGAAATACATTAAGAAATTTATTCCTTGGAAAGTAGGAGATGGAGAGGTGATTTTACAGAAATTTATAAACATCAAGAAGGGTAAAGACAGTTATAGTCTGTTCCTTAGGATGGGGACAGCAAAACTATAGGGCACAGATAGAAGATAAGAGGAGAGAGATTTTTTAAAAGAGTCCTGAGAGGCAACTTCCTTACACAGAGAGTAGTAAGTATCTGGAATGAGCAGCCAGAGGAATTGGTCAAGTTGAGTACAATTACAACATTTAAGTGGCATTTGAGTAGGTACATTGGTTGGGGGGGGGAGGGGTGGGAAGAGGAGGAAAACCATGCTTGGAGGTTTATGGGCCAAATGTAGACAACTGGTACGAAGATGGAGGATACTGTGATCGGCATGGACCAGATGGGCTGAAGGAGCTGCTTCCTTGCTACATTACTCTATGACTTTATGATTAAGGTCACCTCTTGGCTTTCTTCAATCCAAGAAAAAAATCCCAACATCAGCAGTTTCCTTATAACTCAACCCCTCTAGCCCAGGCCGTTTCCTTGTGAATCTTGTCTGCACACTGTTTAGTTCACTCACCTATCCTTCCTATAGTGCGGAGATCAGAACAGTACACAATGTTCCAGATATAATCTTACCAATAATTTGTACAGTTGTAATTAGAGTTAGGAAGCTAATGCTTCCACAATATCTTCAGCTATCTCCTTCAGAACTCTGGGCTGTAGTCCACCTGGTCCAGGTGGCGTATCCACCTTCAGACCTTTCAGCTTCCGAAGCACCTTCTTCTTGGTAATAATAACTATAAATCACTTCTGTCCCAATACTCTCAAACTTCTGGCATATTGCTCATGTCTTCCACAACGAAGACAGGTGCAAAATAATTATTAAGTTCATCCACCATTTCTTTGTCGTCAGTGAGTCCCCTCCTCTACTCCCTTTACACTCATGACTGTGCTGCCTCACACAGCTCTAATCTGCTGAGCAAATCTGCAGATGATACAATATTGATCGGCCTTATTTCTAGCAGTGATGGGACAGCCTGCAGAGCAGAGGTTAACACCCTGACACAGTGGTGCCAAGATAACAACCTCTCCCTCAATGTCCAAAAACACAAAAGAGCTGATCGTGGATTACAGCAGGAACAGAGACAGGCTCGCTCTGATCAACATCAATGCAACTGCAGTTGAGAGGGTGAGTAGTTTCAAGTTCCTCGGTATGCACATCACCAAAGATATTACCTGGACTGTACATACTAGCTGTGTGGCAAAAAAAAAAGCACAGCAGCGTCTCTTCCACATCAGGTGACTGAAGAAGTTCGGCATGAGCCCCCAAATCCTCAAGACCTTCTATAGGGGCACCTTTGAGAGCATCTTGACTGGCTGTATCACCGCCTGGTACAGGAACTGCACCAACCTTAATCGCTGGGCACTGCAGTAAGTGGTATGGACAGCCCGGCGCATCTGTGAATATGAACTTCCCTCCACTGAGGACTTTTACAGCAGCAGGTGCGTAAAGAAGGTCTGGAAGATCATCAGGGACACCAGTCACCCCAACCATAAACTGTTTCAGCTGCTTCCATCTGGCAAACGGTGCTACGGCATTAAATTGAGGACCAACAGTCTACGGGACAGCTTCTTTCTATAAGCCATTAGACTTACAAATTCACATCTGTACATTGAGACACAGTCATAATGCAAAAATTTTTACTCCCTCACATTGTGGGATGGATGTAAGATTTAAATAAATTCAAATTACTACCTCTCCAGCATCACTTTTTATCAGTCCGATATCCATTTGTCCCTCTTTCACTCTTAATGTATCTGAAAAAACTTTCTATATTCTCTATTATATTATTGGCTAGCTTACCTTCATATTTTATCTTTCTCTCTTTATGGCTCTTTTATTTGCCTTCTGTTGGTTTTTAAAAGTTACCCAATCCTCCACCTTCCCACTATTTTTTGCTATATCATGTGCCCTCTCTCTTGCTTTTATACTGTCTTTAACTTCCCTTGTAAGCTGTGGTTGCCTCACCCTCACTTTAGAATACTTATTCATCTTTGGGATGCATTCCAAACTGCTTCCAGAAATTCCAACCACTGCTGTTCTGTCGTCATCCCTTCTAGAGTCCCCTTCCATTCAACTTTTGCCAGCTCCTCTTTCATGCCTCTGTAATTCCCTTTACTCCACTACAATACTGATACATCTGATTTTAACTTCTCCCTCCCAAACTGCAGGGTGAATTCTATCATATTATGATCACTGCCTTCTAAGGGTTCCTTTACCTTAAGCTCCTCAATCCAGTCTGGGCCATTACACCCTATTCAGAAATGCCACTCCCATAGTGGGCTCAACCACAAGCTACTCTAAAAAGCCATCTTGTAGGCATTTTACAAATTCCCCCTCTTGGGTTCAAGCACCAATCATTTTTTTTTTCCTTTTTACATGCCTTTTCTATCTCCTGTTGTAATTTGTAGCCCACATCCAGGCTACTGCTCAGAGGCCTGTATATAACTCCCAATGGGAAGCTTTTGCCCTTGCATTTCTTAACTCTACCTATAAGGATTCTACATCTTCCGATCCTATGTCACCTCTTTCTAAGGATTTGATTTCATTTTTTAACTAACTAAGCTACCCAACCCCCTCAGCCTACCCTTTCAGTACTATGCATATGCTTGGATGAAAAGCTCCCAACTATGATCTTCTTTCACTGATGCCCACAACCTCATACCTGCAATCTCCAAAGACAGGATCATCTACCTTATTCCATATACTGTACTGTGTGCATTCAATCCTATATTCATCATCATTTTCATTTACTCATCCCACTGACAGCAATTTTGCCCTATCATCTGCCTGTCCTTCCACATAGTCTCACTGTGCACTGCATCTAGTTGTATACCAACTGCTGATCCTCAGCCCTACCACTCTCGCTCCAAGCCTCTGCCAAATTAGTTTAAACCCTCCCCAACAGCTCTAGCAAACCTGTCTGTTTACTGGAAATTGCAGGTTTTCCAAGTATACACTCACAATCATAATCCATCACTTTATAAATCTTAAATACTAATGTCAATGATTTTTCCAATAGATTTTGTACAGATGGTATGTTATTTCCATTTGTATTTGGTCTGAAATTTCTTCAAAACTTGCATTGAAACAATTGCAATACACGAGATTTAAAACAAAATTGTGACTCAAGAAATTTGAGGAAACCTATGAGAGACATATTTTGGTTTCATACAATGCCTGTGTTTTGTTCCATTTAGCAATGATCGATTCGATTTTGAGAGAAGATGGGGTTCTTTTGCCAAATATTATCATTTAATTTGAATTAGTTTATATGGTTTCCTTCCAATCTGGGGTTCTCTTTTTTCCTTTTTTCTTTATAAAAAATATTTTTTTTCATTATCATATATTATTCTTTTTTGATAAGTTTTTTTCAGCTTTATTAACTGTATATATATATCAATTTGTTGAAGTCTTGTATCATTTTATAGCTGTAGAAGATTATGTATCAATTAAAAGATTTTAAAAATGAAATGAAGCAATGATCCCACAATGTCTCTGAGGAAAATCTCAGCTACTCAACAAAATAGCTTTTCTCCTTCATGGAAAAGACCACAGAATTCTAGAATTCTGTCTTCAACACAGAAAATCAGAGCAGGAGTCATTCTGATCCACCGTTTATGCCCAATCAACCACTTCAATATGCTGTTCCTACCGGCTCCTCATATCACTTAATACTTTAGTATTATTGTACTAAATTAGCCTATCATTTCACAAGTAGCAGAAGCACTTTTATTTATTCTGGTGATTTGGTGGAGACTTCAGACTTCTGGTAAGATGGTGGCTTGCTCAGACGTAACTGCTTTTGTGGGGCCAAACTAAGGTGTTATTGTCTTTTTTAAACATTTTTTACGACAGCAAGACCCTGTTGGACATTAAGAACTTAAAGTATTGCAGGTCAACCCCATCAGCAAGATACTTGTTGGCAGAGAAACTGAAGAAGCTGAATTTGGTACAGACTGTGATGCTGCCTGCGATAGAGAGGCGTTGGTGCATTAAGGAGGTGATGTTGGAGATGGGCACTCCACCGGAGTGCCAGAGGCGGTATGGTGCATCTTCCGTGCTGAAGTCAATGCCGTCCCCCAGTGTTCACTGCAGAAGACAAGCTGTATTATGTTTGACTTCAGACTGCTGCAACACTCATGGACTCAGGGACTTGGACTATATATTTCTAGTGTGACTGTATTTTACTGCTGTTTTATATGTACTATATGTGCATTGTGCCGTGTATGATTATTGGTACTGTGTTTTGCACTTTGGTCCAGGAGTAACGCTGTTTCATTTGGCTGTATTCAGGTATGGTTAAATCACAATTAAACTTGAACTAGATCTATAGCTTGTCCCTAAGCCGTTTTTCCTCAATCAAAACTATGTTTTGTTTTTAAATGCTTCACAGAAGATCTGCTTCCTAATTTTAATATGGTTTACTGAAATTTCATTAACTCAGTTTCATATTTTCACATCCAATAAAGAGGCTCTCAGACTCGCATGTATTTTTGATCGACACCATCTCACAGAATCATTGTGCCCCTACTAGTCAAAAATGTAACCAATTGCGATTTCTCACATTTCAACACTCTTACTACAGTAGCACGTGTTATGGTGTTTCAAGTTCTCATTCAGTTACTTTTTATGTGATGGAAGTTTCAGTTTCCACCAGCTTTTCAAAAAAAGTCCAAACATCCCACCTATGCTTTGGATGAAAAACATTTCTTCAACTCACCTCAAATCTTTGTATCAATAACTTAAACTGACCCCCCCACCAAGCAAAAGATGTCTCTCCTGTTCATACTTTGTAGGATTCACAATATTTTGTGCATGTGCCCTTCTGCTTCCTTCATTTCAAAGAGGAGAGCTCCAACCTAATAAATACCTTCTCATAAAAAAAATTCTCCAGCCCAGTGACATCCATATAAATTTCCATTATAACTGTGGTTTAACTAATACTTTATATAGTTCGAACACAATTCCTGATTCTTATAGTTCATGCTTTAGCTGAAAAAGGGAAGTATGCCTTAGGTCCTCTCAATAACCTCCCCTCCGATCTTCAGGGACCTGTGGACTCCTTGCTCCTCAATAATAATTAGTATCCTGATGTACCCATTCCATGGGTGCCTCGTTGTTGATGTCATCAATAACATTATGTCAACAACCTTTCTTGCCAAGGCAGGGCAGGTCTCTAGCTCCCAAAAGTATGTAATTTCCACTAAATTAACTCATTTCAGTGTATTCAGTATTATTTACACAGTATATTGAAAATCAAATAACAAACACTGAAAATCATAACATTTTTAGTAAAATCATGCCCTAGTAATTTTCCTATTTCACCACCATATATGTGGTTTTGACAGAGCACCACAAGGAGCTCTCTAGCAATATACAAGAGAGTCCTTCGAATGGCTGCAGTCAGTCTGCTGAAAACCTGCTCCTTTTCAACTTGTGTACACAAAGACCTCCTCAAGATAGGCCAGCTACAGGCATCTGTCCAGGACCAACTGAAGGAGCAGTCTGGCAATCTAGCTGTAGGACATGGGTGAGTGTCTCAACAAAGATGATTTGGTCCCCTTGCTAAGGGGGAAATCAGTACCCTGACCCTGCAGATCAGGCCATCATTTCTGGTATATATTAGTTCAAGTGCACCATATCTCTTCTATGTAGGATAGCAATCTGCTCATGTGTGGTGTCTTTCTCCACCTGCAAGGCGGCAATCTGTTCAAATATAACACTTCTCTGTTGGAGATCAGCTAACTACTCACATATAACAACCCACTGCACCTGTGGAACCACAAGTAACTTATGGATTGTTTCCCTGCATCCAATATTAATGTTTTTAAACTCTTAAATGGGATAAAATATTTTTATGTAGCAATTAATATGAATCTAGTATCCACTAACTAAAAGGTTAAGTAAGTAGATTTACAGTTGCAAGAAAATGTTTGTGAATCCTTTGCAATTACTGGTTTTTCTGCATTAATTACTCATAAAATGTGGTATGATTTTCATCCAAGTCACAATAATAGACAAACACAATCTGCCTCAACTAATAACACACAAACATTTGTACTTTTCATGTCTTTATTGAACACATTGTTTACTCATTCACAGTCCAGGCTGGAAAAAGTATGTGAACCCTTGTATTTGAGGACTAGTAGAAGGTCCTTGAGTCGCAATAACCTTCACCAAACGTTTCCAATAGTTGCTGATCAGACTTGCACATTGACAAGGAGGAATTTTAGACCATCCCTCCATACAAGACTGCTTCAGTTCATCAATATTTCTGGGATACCTTGCATGAACATCCCTCTTCAGGTCATGCCACAGCATCTCAATTGGGTTAAGGTCTGACATGGCCATTCCAAAACATTAAAGTTCTTCTTTTTAAACTATTCTGATGTTGATTTACTCATCTTTCAGGTCATTGTCTTGTTGCATCATCCAACTTCTATTAAGCTTCAGGTGATAGACCTCTACCCTGACATTCTCCTGTAAAATGTCTTGATACAATTTTGGATTCACTGTTCCCTCACGATTACAAGCTGTTCAAGCCCTGAGGCAGCAAAGCAGCCTTAAATCATGATGCTCCTTCCACCATGCTTCACAGTTGTGATGAGGTTTTGGTGTCGGTGTGAGTACCCTTTTTCTTCCAAGCATAGCAATATGCACTTCTGCCAAAAAGTTTAACTTTTGTCACTTCTGTCCAAGGAACATTGTCCCAGAAGCGTTGGGGAACATCCCAGGTGGTCTTTTGCAAACTTCTTGTTCTGTATTTTTCTTATAGTCAAACAGAGACTTTAGCAAGTTCTAGAGATTTCAGCAGGTTTTCTATTACCCTTGGGTTCTTTTTCACCTCCTTCAGCATTGCACATTGTGCTCTTGGTGTGATCTTTGTAGGATGTCCTTCCACTCCTAGGGAGAGTAGCAACAGTACTGAATTTCCTCCATTTGTAGACAATTTCTCTTACTGTGGACCGACGAACACTCAGATTTTTAGAAATGCTTTTGTAACCTTTTCTAGCTTCATGCATCTCTACAATTCTTCTCCTTAGGTCCTCTGAAAGTTGTTTTGATCGATGCATGGTGCACATAAACAGATCTCTCTTGAGAAGAGCAGGCTCTGTCAGGCTCATCTCATTGATTGGAACACCTAATTCCAAATAGCTTTTGTAGAAGACATTACCCCAGAGGTTCACATTCTTTTTTGAGGCTAGACTGTGATTGTTTAAATGGTATACTCAGTATTGTCGAGAAGTACAATTGTTTGCGTATTATTAGTTTAGACAGATTGTGTCTGTCTATTGTGATTTAGTTGAGGATAAAACCACATTTTATGAGTAACTAATGCAGAAAAACAGATAATTTCAAAGAGTTCACAAACATTTTCTTGCAACTGTGATTTTAAACTTTAAAAGGAAATTATAGAGCTAAATGGAAAAAGCAAAACAAAGCTAATTGGAATGGCTCTTTCAAACTGTGACAATGAGCTTTCGAGCGTATCTTTCTGTGAAATATACATTCATTCAAGAAGTGGGCACTGATAGCATACCCAGCAATATGTTCATCATTTCTGGAAAACCTGCATATTTATCATAAAATTACTTGTTAGGCATTCGAGTGTGTAGATACAAATTCATCTCTGTATGGGACTAGAGCATGTAGTTCCAGTGAAGTCAGGGATGGAAAGATTACTTCTCTAAAAGGTCAGTATTAAATCAATTATGAGTACAATGCAGTTGGATTCTACTTTCTCTCATAACTTTTTTTCCCCGCTATAGCCTGAATTGAAGTGCAGAGGCTCACCAGGATGTTGCCTGGATTGAAGTATATTGGCTATAAGAAGATTGACTAACTTTATTATCTCTGGAGCATCAAAGGCTGAACGATGACCTAATAGAAGTTCATAGAATTATGATAGATAGTCTTCTTCCCTAACTGGATATATCAAAAACCAGAGGGCATAGTTTTCAATGGGTGGAAGGGCCAAGTTGAAAGAAGATCTATAAGGCAAGCTTTTTGTTTAACACACAGAGTAGCAGGTGCCTGGGATGTGCTGCCAGGGGTAGTAGTAGAAGCAGATGTGATAGCAATGTTTAAGAGCCATTTAAACACATACATGAACAAGTAGTGAATGGAGGGATGTGGACCATGTGCAAGCAGATGGGATTTGTTTAAATTAGCATTATATTTGGCATAAACATAATGTGAAGGGTCTTTTCACGTGTTGTACTGTTCCCTGTTCTACCCACTTATTTGTTTTTCTCGCTGTCTGTTGGACTTTAACCTTTAGGCCCATTTTCTAATCTCAGCCTTTCTTAAAGTCGCTATTATATCAGATGCAGATTTATTTATCACATGTACATTGAAACATACAGTGAAATGCTTTGGATAGTTATCACCCTCTGCATTGTGCCTGGCAGTGCGTTCCAGACGTTCCAGGTGTCTGTGTAAAAAAAAATCTACCTCTGACATCTTTCCTAAACTTTCCTCCACTCATCTTAAAATGGATGACTGGTACTGGTACCTCAGTAAGTCAGCCAGCACAATCAAAGACACACACACCCTGGACATTCTCTCTTCTCCCTTCCAATCGGGAAGAAAACACAAAATCCTGAAAATGTACTGCAAGGCTCCAGCTTCTAACCTGCTGTTATAAGATTACTGAATGTTTCCCTTGTATAATAAGATGGATTCTTGACCTCACAATCTACCTCACTGTGACCTTGAAACTTATTTCTCTGAACGACAACACTTTATTCTGTACCATTTATCTCAATGCTCATTGAAATACATTGATTTGTATGGACGATATGCAATTCAAGCTTTTCACTGTACCTTGGTACACGTGACAATAATAACTCTATTTACCAATTTACGAGCAATTATCCATTTCTATTCAATGAAGGGGAATTCAATACAAACCTTCTCAGCTAACAAAAGATCTTCTTGTACTTTTAGCAGATCATGTTTGGTGGCAATGAGATTATTTTCTAAACTTTTCTGGTTCTCACTGCTCTTATTCAGGCTCTTCTCAAAATCAGCCTTCAGCCTGGCCAATGTCGCTTCAAGATCAGCAACCTCCTGTGTTTTCAATTTGGACTAAAAAAAAATTGAAATGTAATTGTTAATAACTGTAATATAAAAGGCCATTAGAAAAGTAAATGTAGTTGACTATTATACCTATTGTGTGCTTTTATACTTCAATGCAATTCAATATGATCTGGGATTATTAAATAATACATACCAAAGCACCATTCAGGCAGCCAACGGGAAGTAAGTAAATTTCAATTAAAATAGGACTCTAGTCACAAACATGCAATAGACAACAATAACATTTACAAAAATATATCTATTCTTTAGTAGTATGGTTTAAAAATTTTTCAAATTTTAAAATAAAATAACTGGCAAGGTTCCCAAATTTGAAACCTCAGAATCGCAGAAATCTACGAGGCATGAGACCATTCTACCTCTCGAGTTCAAAACAAATGCTATTCTGTCCAATTCCACTTCCCAGCTCTTGGCCAGTAATTGTACAGGATACAATTGTGCAAAATGAAGCAGCTGGTAGTGCTACCCCAGTTCAATCCTGATTTAGGACATAGGAAATAACAGCAGGACTAAGCTATCATAGCTGATCTGGCCATGAACTCAGCTCCACCTGCCTATCTTTTCACCATAATCCTTATTTCCCCTACTATGCAAAAAAAAATCTATCTAATCATGTCTTACTAACCTACCTAACCCAATTATCTAGCACACGACTGTACTGTCAGATTCAGTTCTAACCACATCATTAACTTTGCTGCGGACATAACAGTGGTTGGACTTATCAACAACAATAATAAAATAGCACACAGGGAGGGGTTGGAGCAGCTTGTGGTGTACACACAACAACTTGAGTTTCAATGTGAACAAGACTAGAGATGTTTGTGGACTTCAGGAAGATACAAGTTGAACATTTCCTATTGCACATCAACAGCTTCTCCATGGAGAGAGTCAGGAGCACCATGTTTCTTGGTTACTGACAATCTCACCTGGATCCTCAAAACCACTCCTTTAGCCAAGAAGCAGAGCAGAACCTCCACTTCCTGAGCACACTGGGGCAAGCAAGGGTCCACCCCACCCACCAACCATTCTCACCACATTCTACTGGAGCATCAAGAGTGTCCTGACCAGCTGCATCACTGTCTGGTATGAGAATTGCAATGCTTCAGATTGCAAGATCCTGTAACAGATAGTGAGGATAGCTGAGAACATCATCGTTGGTCTCTCTCCCCCACTTTGAGGGCTATGTCAGAAGTGCAGCGCATGCAGTGCCTCCAGCACTGTCAAAGATTCCTCTGATTCTTCCCACAATCTCTTTGACCTCCTGCCGTCAGGCAGAAGGTACCACAGCATAAGAACCAGAACCATCAGGCTGGATAAAAGCTTCTTCCCCCACGCTGTTAAGAGTTCTTAAAACCTTGCTGCCACCCAGCACACATGTACACCCCGTCTGAGTGCCTTGCCACCCCTCCCCACTCACAGACACACTCTCATCTTGCACTGGTCTCCTGACGGATATCCCTTTTAAAGAAACCATACTGACTTTGGCCTATTTTATCATGTGCCTCCAAGTACACCAAAACTCCATATTTAATAATGGATTCCAACATCTTCCCAACTGAAGTCAAGCTAACTGGCCTATAATTTCTGCTTTTTGACTCACTTCCTAGAGAGTGGAGTGACATTTGCAATTTTCCAATCCTCTGGAACCATTCCAGAACCCAGTGATTCATGAACTATCACTACTAATTCTTCCACAACCTCTTCAGCTACCTCTTTCAGAACTGTGGGTGTAGTCCGCCTGGTCCAGTTTTCTTATACCTTTTAGACCTTTTAGCTTCTAAAACACTTCTACACTCACTTCTACCACGATACTCTCAAATTTCTGGCATACCACTAGTGTCTTCCACAGTGAAGGCTGACACAAAATACTTAAAAGTTCATCCACTATTTCTTTGTCCCCAATTACTATCTCTCCATCTTCATCTTCCAGCCCTTTACCTTTCCTACCTGCCTAGCTTCATCTATCAGCTTCTAGTTATCCTCCTTCCTCTTCCCTCACCTTTCTATTCTGGTATCTTCCCCCTTCCTTTCCAGTCCTGAAGAAGGATCTCAGCCCGAAACATTGAACAACTGTTTGTTCCTTTCTATGAAAGGTGCCCGACCTGCTGTGTTCCTCCAGTATTTTTTACATTTTGCTTTGGATTTCCAGTATCTGCAGAATTTCTTGTGTTTATGAGTAGGAAACTGTTGGCATGGGCTGTGTGTGCCAAGCGAGGGCCTGTTTCTGAGCTATGTGAGAGTTGTTTGGGAAATGGAGGGAGGGATAAAAGTACACAAGCTCATAGAAGGTCATTAGCCAGAAAGTAAAAAATGCTGTCAGGTGCAGAAATGCTGCATCCTAGGAACTAAGGAGTAGACAAGGAACTGGCCACAATTCTTCTTTTTGAATAGAAGCACTCTTTGCAGAGGACTAAAGAGTTATAAATCTTTTTTTAAATAATCTATTTAAAAATAAGGGCGTAGAACAAAGACAGGAGATCAAACACCTAAGTGGTAACAGAAGGTCTTCTAGAACCATAAGCAGAGAGAAAATTAATCGTGACTTGGAAGAACACGAGTTTATAAATGACAAATAATAGGCATGTTTAAAGACAACCACATGGGATCATGGGTAGATGGAAGAAATGCAGTTATGAGCAAAATGTTATTCAGAAAGCACTTGATAAAATCCTACATAACAGTTAACATTCCAAGATGGGTTTTTAAAGTGTTTGAGCATCAAACTAATTATGTCAAGAAGCAGAGTATACTCTGAGTTATACTCTCCCCACATCTCTTCCTATTATAGAAAGTGGTTTCCCAGGGGAATACAGCTCCGTCTGATAGTTTATATTTTAATTGGGGTTAGAAGGCAACTTTCTGAATATTGCAGAAACACAAAACTTGAAGGTATAACCTTGTGAGGAGGACTGTAGTAGACTTCAGGATGATGAATGGAAACAAAGATGAAATTTATCACAATGAAGCATTAAAAGGCACATTTGGAAAGGAAACGCCAACTGAACAGTACTATGTAGGAGTACAAAGAACAGAATATTCTGGGAATATTTGATGACAAAAGGGAAATTTAATAAAGTGGTCACAACAAAATGTAGAATCTGGATTTGACAAAAAGTGGCATGGAGTTCTACTTTCATATATCACTCATCAGGCCTCAAATGCAGTATTGTTCCTATTGTTCCACATGGAAAGGGAAATTTTGTAGAGAACCCATGAACTGTGCTATGATGCCAGGAATGCAGCATTTATGGAATATGTAGAAATTGTGGTGATGGTCAGAGAAGGGGGAGGGTTCACAGATGGGGTGCGGCGGGTGATCGTCAGACATGGGGAATGGCAAGGGAAGGGTTGGAGATAGGGGGAGTGCAGAGGCCAGTAAAGTAACATTACAAATATTCTGGCAGTCCCTCCTTTACAGCCCCTCCCATGGCACCAAACTGCACAAATTAGTAAAACACTACATCTAACTCCTCGATCAGATGCAATAGTCAATCTTCTCCTGAACATTCAGTGAATATAACTTTACTCTCACCAAAAGCAAATTGTTCTTTAGGGTGACATTGTAAGTGTGAAATTTACGTGTTCTATCTATTTCTTTGTGAAATTGCTCTGGACAGTCTATTCCCTCCCATTTCTTAAAGATTTACAGTTTGTAGGTTAGTTGACCCATAATGACTGGAAGAATCTGGGAAAGTCAATTAAAATGGGGGGAAAATAAAACAGGACCTGTGTGAAATTGATAGTCAGCTCAGATTTGGTGGACTGAAGTGTGTGTTTCTATGCTCTACAGCTCTATAACTAACTTATCACTGCTTAGTAACATTTTTTTTAAATGCAATGAAAGTTGGTGACTATCACCATTTTAGGCAGTGAATTCCAGAATTATTTCACGTTGAAAGAATTAACTATCTAATAATTTATCTGTTAATAACTTTAAACCTGTCAGCCCAAAACATCGATCTCTCTGTTGAGGAATATAGCTGTCGCCTAACTAAAATTTCACAGATTTCTTATTCCCAATAGTCCAGTATTGTGAAGGATTTTGTTCATCTAAAAGGAAATTTGGGTGTCTTGTGGAATTTGATTATGGATGTCAGTTCCTTCATAAAGCCAATAGAGGGATTGGGGTAGTGTAGGAAATCCACAAACCAGGCCAAACATCACAAAACTAAGGTCAGATAACAAGGCCATACAACTTTGATGAACTTAGGAGCACCTAGTTTACTTGTCTGTACCAAAGCCAAGGCTACAGACCAATGTAGGAAAATTTCTTATTTAACTATTACTGTTATTATTACTTTAGTTACACAAGAGTGTGTCCTTGATGTCAAATTTGTATACAATTCTTCCTACTCAAATGCTCCTGTCCACTAGCAGGGGAAGGCTTTTCGGTTCTTACACCCACATTCTTTTCCCAATTGCTTGCTGCAGCTGTATTTTAACTTTAAGTGAATTGTGTACAAAGCACAAGGTACTTTTGAAAAGCTATACTTTTTAACCCACCATCATGTAAAAACACTCTGCTTTTCTGTTTTTTTTCTACCAAAGTGGATTATTTCATACTTTTTCAGTGTATTCTATGTGCTTCAACTTCATCTCTTCACTTAACCGACTTCTATCTTCCTAAAACCTCGCCACATCCTCCTCATAGCCCACACTGCCACCTAGCTTTGTAACATTATAAATCTAGACATATTATACTTCTCTTCCTCACCTAACTGGTAGATATAGATAATGAATGTGATCCTTGGCAGCACTCTACTGGTCACAGTTTTCCACCCTAAAAATGACTCATCTATGTCTAATCATTTTTCTATTCATTAACTGATTATCAGTCCAAGCTAGAACACTACTCCCAATCTCATCCACAGATTTTCTTCAATAATCTTTTCTGTGTCACTTTACTTGAGGCCTCCAATATTCCAAAGGTACAACATCAACTTGCTCCTTCTACTGAGCTGGCATACTTTATTTCAGATTTCTTCTGATGTTGGTGAGGGGGCAGCCCTGATACTGGAACCTCATGCAACGCCAGTTCCTCTGTCAAGGGAGGTGAAGACTATGCAAATTGGTGTCAATGTCCAGTTGGTCTCTGGGGTTTGATGTGACATCAGGCCTGCCTAATAATCAATCTTTGGAGTCTCACACAATGCCAGCACTGCTCTTAGTTTGGTCTCCAAGACCGTCATGGTATCAGGCCTGCTTGTTGATTAGTTTGTGGGGTGTCACATAGTGTTAGGCTGATTCATAGTTAGACTCTGGGCTTTTGCAGTTAGTCCCTGTGCAATGGTCAGCCTATTTCCAGAACTTTACATAGTGTCAGGCCTGCCAGCTGGTCAGACTCCAAACCATGTTAGGCCTGCCTGTTGATCAGTTTCTGGGGTCTCACATCATTCAATCTCCAGTGTCTCTTTGCTTTAGTCTCTGCAGTAAGAGTGCTAGACCTGCCTGACAGTAAATATCTACAGCACTCACCTCAGAACCTAGAACATAGTACAGTACAGGAAAAGTTCTACGGCTGACAATGCTGACCAACCTACATAAATCTACTCCACGATCAATCTAACCCTTCCCCCATACACTCAGTGGCCAGTTTATTAGGTACCTGCTGAAACTAAGAAAATGGTGACTGAGTGTATATTTGCAGTCTTCTGCTGTTCGAGCCCATCCACTTCAAGGTTTGACATGTTGTACCTTCAGAAATGCTCTGCAGCACACCACTGTAGTAATATGTGGCGATAATCATATAACAATTACAGCACGGAAACAGGCCATCTCGGCCCTTCTAGTCCGTGCCGAACTCTTACTCTCACCTAGTCCTACCGACCTGCACTCAGCCCATAACCCTCCATTCCTTTCCTGTCCATATATCTATCCAATTTAACTTTAAATGACAACATCGAACCTGCATCAACCACTTCTGCTGGAAGCTCGTTCCACACAGCTACCACTCTGAGTAAAGAATTTACCCCTCATGTTACCCCTAAACTTTTGCCCTTTAACTCTCAACTCATATCCTCTTGTTTGAATCTCCCCCATTCTCAATGGAAAAAGCCTATCCACGTCAACTCTATCTATCCCCCTCATAATTTTAAATACCTCTGTCAAGTCCCCACTCAGACTTCTACGCTCGAAGGAATAAAGACATAACTTGTTCAACCTTTCTCTGTAAATCAGGAGATGAAACCGAGGCAACACTTTAGTAAATCTCCTCTGTACTCTCTCAATTTTATTGACATCTTTCCTATAATTTGGTGACCAGAACTGTATACAATACTCCAAATTTGGCCGCACCAATGCCTTATACAGTTTCAACATTACATCCCAACTCCTATACTCAATGCTATGATTTATAAAGGCTACTTGAGTTACTGTCTCTTTTCTGTCAGCTTGAACCAGCCTGGCCATTCTCCGCTGAGTTCTCTCATTAACAAGGCATTTCTTCCTCAGAACTGCGATTCACTGGGGGGGGGGGCGGTTTTCATACCATTCTGTTAACTCAAGAGACTTATGCATGAAAATCCCAGGAGATTGGCAGTTTGAGATACTCAAGCTACCCCGTATGGCACCAACAATCATTCTCCAATCAAAGTAACTTAGATCACATTTCTTCCACATTCTAATGTTTGGTCTGAACAATAATTGAACCTCTTGGCCACATCTGCATGTTTTTATGCATTGGGTTGCTGCACATGATTGGCTGATTATTGCATTAACAAGTAAGTGTCCAGGCACCCACCAATCTGTGTTTAAAAAATAACTACCTTGACATCTCCCCTAAACATTCCTCCATTCTCATTAAATGGATTTCTCTGGTATTGGCCATTGCTCCCCTGGGAATAAGATACTGGCTGTTCACTCTATCTATTCCTCTCACAATTTTATATACCTCTATCAAATCACCTTGCATCCTCCTTCACTCCAAAGAGAAAAGCTCTAGCTCATTCAACCTTTCCTGATAAGATATGATTTCTAAACCAGCCAGCACCCTAGCAAATCTTCTCTGCGCCATCTCTAAAGCTTCCACATCCTTCCCATAATGAGGTAACCAGAAACGAACACAATACCCCAAATGTGGTCTAACCAGTGTTTTTATTAACAACTTCAACATTACCTTGTACTTTAACATTACCTTGAACTCAATCCCCAACTATGAAGGGCAGCACTTCAAGTGCCTTCTTAACCACCCTATCAACTTGCACAGTAACTTTGAGGGATTTATGGACTTAGTCCAAGATCCCTATGCTCCTCCATGCTGATAAGATTCCAACTATTAACCTTGTATTCTGCCTTCAAGTTCGACCTTCCAAAGTGTATCATTTCCCACTTTTTCACATTGAAATCCATCTGCCACTTCTCCACCCAGCTCAGCAAGCTGTGTGTATCCCATTGTAACCTACAAAAACCTTTTACAGTATTCACAACACCAAACTTCACATCATCTGCTAAGCTACTCATCCAGTCCCTCATCCAAGTCACTTTTAAAAATCACAAATAGTAGTAGTCATAGAACAGATCCCTGTGAAACATCACTAGTCACTGACCTCCAGGCAGAATACACTGCATCTACCATCACCCCCTGCCTTCTAAGGGAAAGTTAATTCTTAATCCACATAGCAAAGTTTCCAAGGATCCCATATTCCTCAAGATTTTCTGGATGAGCCTACCTTGGGAACCGTGTCAAGCACTACACTATATCCACCATATCCACCGCTCTATTTCATCAATTTGTTTTGTCACCTCTTTAAAACAGTTAATCAGGCTCATGAGGCATGACTATCCTCACAAATCCATGCTGACTATCACTATTAAGACTATGCTTTTCCAAATGCTTATAGTTTCTGTCTCCAAGAATCCTCTCCATTAGTTTGCCCACCACTGACACAAGACTCACTGGTCTGAAATTCTCAAGGATTATCAATTTTACCTTTGTTGAACAAAGGAACATTTGCCATCATCCAATTTTCTGGTACTACTCTTGTGGCCAGGGAAGACACAAAGATGCCTCAGCAACCTCTTCTCTCACATCCTAAAGTAATTTGGAGAATATCCCACCCAGCCCCAAGGACCTAACTACTCTAGTGTTTTTGAGAAGCTCCAACACTATCTCTTTCTTAAGTTCTTGTTCCACTACATTTACCTGTTCTGCACTGATTCACATTTATCAAAGGTCCCCTCATTGGTGAATACTGAAACAAAGCATTTATTAAAGACATTCCTCATCCCCGCCAACCCTAGGGACTTCTTTTTCCCTTTATCCCAGAGTGGTCCTACTTTCACTCCAGATATCCACCTGTTATTCACATATGTGTTGAACATCTTGGGGTTTTCCTTAATCCTGCTTGCTAAGGCCTTTTTATGTCCCTTTCCAGATTTCCCAAGTCTCTTCCTAATCTCCTTTTTGGCTACTTTCCAACTCTCAGGAACCCTGTATGATTTTTGCTTCCTAAACCTTTAGCATGTTTCCTTCTTTCTCTTGACTATGTTCCACATCCCTTGTTAAATATGGTTCTTTCAACTTATCATGCTTTCCCATCTCATAGGGACAAACGTATCCAGAACCCCAAGCTGTATGGGTCCTAATGTCCTTCCCTTGGACAACATTGGTGTCGTGGAGAGGGGAGACTTGCAGCATGGGCAACTGCTGGTCTTCCATACAACCTTGCCCAGGCCTGCGCCCTGGAGAGTGAAGACTTTCCAGGTGCAGGTCCATGGTTTTGCAAGACTAACAGATGCCTTTAATACTGTCCAATATAATAAGCCTTCCCCCAGTTAAATATTTTCACATGGTTGTGTGTGGTGGTAATAGTCTTCTGAGGTGTGTCTATTTCAATGCAAGGAGTATTGTGGGGAAGGCAGACAAGCTGATGGCATGGATTGACACATGGAATTACGACAATATAGCCATTAGAGAAACTAGGCTACAGGAGGGGCAGGACTGGCAGCTTAGTGTTCCAGGATTCCGATGTTTCAGACGTGATAGAGGCAGAGGAATGAAGGATGGGGGTTTGGCATTGCTAGTCAGGGAAAATGTTACAGCAGCGCTCGGGCAGGACAGATTAGAGGGCTTGTGGGTGGAGCTGAGAAACAGGAAAGATATGACCACATTAATGGGGTTGTATTATAGACCACCCAATAGTCAGCGAGAATTGGAGGAGAAAATCTGCAGAGAGATTGCAGACAACTGTAGGAAACATAAAGTTGTGATAGTAGGGGATTTTAATTTTCCACATTATTGATTGGGACTCCCGTACTGTTAAAGGTCTAGATGGGTTAGAGTTTGTAAAATATGTTCAGCAAAGTTTTCTAAATCAGTATATAGAGCTACCAACTAGAGAGGATGCAATATTAGATCTCCTATTAGGAAACAAGTTAGGACAGATGATGGAAGTGTATGTAGGGGAACACTTCGGTTCCAGTGACCATAACACCATTAGCTTCAACTTGATCATGGATAAAGATAGAGCTGGTCCTCGGGTTGAGGTGCTAAACTGGAAAAAGGCCAAATTTGAAGAAGTGAGAAAGGACCTAAAAAGGGTGGATTTGGACAGGTTGTTCTCTGGCAAGGATGTGATTGGTAAGTGGGAGGCCTTCAAAGGAGAAATTTTGAGAGTGCAGAGTTTGTATGTTCCTGTCAGAATTAATGGCAAAGTGAATAAGGTTCTCAAGGGATATTGGAACTCTGATAAAGAAGAAGAGAGAGAGATGTATGGCATGTATAGGAAACAGGGACCAAACAAGGTGCTTGAGGAGTACAAAAAGTGCAAAAAAAATACTTAAGAAAGAAATCAGGAGGGTTAAAAGAAGACATGAGGTTGCTTTGGCAGTCAAGGTGAAGGATAATCCAAAGAGCTTCTACAAGTATATTAAGAACAAAAGGATAGTAAGGGATAAAATTGGTCCTCTTGAAGATCAGACTGGTCAGTTATGTATGGAACCAAAAGAAATGGGGGAGATCTTAAATGGGTTTTTTGTGTCTGTACTTACTAAGGAAACTGGCATGGAGTCTATGGAAATAAGGCAAACAAGTAGTGTGGTCATGGAACCTATACAGATTGAAGAGGAGGAGCTGCTTGCTATCTTGAGGCAATTTGGAGAAGGAAGTCTGAGAATCGGAGCGGGAGTGAGGCAGGAGCCATTTTGATTTTTTCTTCTTCTTATCACAGGTCAGAGAGGCAGGACTGCACAGGCGTGTGATGTCGGGCAGTGAAGCACGGAAGATTTAAAAGGAACATAGCCTTATACAGTGGGCAGCATCATTTTGCGGGCAGCGGAGTGAGCCAGGAGCAGAGTGAAGGCTTAAGGGTTTTGGCTCAACGGGCTTAGGTGGAAACAGGCAAGGCAAAGTAGGTTTGGTTTTCAATTTTTCCTGATATTTGAGGAAAGGGGGAAGTACGAGTGTGAGGGCAGCTTGCTGTTCTTGGTGTTAGATGTGGAAGGTCCTGGAGTCTCCCAGCCTCCCGGACGTCGACATCTGCGCCAGGTAAGGGACCGTGTTAGGGAACTGGAGCTGCAGCTCGATGACCTTCGTCTGGTCAGGGAGAATGAGGAGTTGATAGAGAGGAGTTATAGGCAGGTGGTCACACCGGGGCCATGGGAGGCAGACAAGTGGGTCACGGCTAGGAGGGGGAAGGGGAAGAGTCAGGTACCAGAGAGTACCCCAGTGGCTGTACCCTTTGACAATAAGTACTCCTGTTTGAGTACTGTTGAGGGGGACAGCCTACCTGGGGGAAGCAACAGTGGCCGTGCCTTCGGCACAGAGTCCGACCCTGTAGCTCAGAAGGGTAGGAAAAGGAAGAGGAGGGCAGTAGTAATAGGGGACTTGATAGTTAGGGGGTCAGACAGGCGATTCTGTGGATGCAGTCAGGAGACCCGGATGGTAGTTTGCCTCCCTGGTGCAAGGGTCCAGGATGTTTCTGATCACGTCCAAGATATCCTGAAGTGGGAGGGTGAGGAGCCAGAGGTCGTGGTACATATAGGTACCAATGACATAGGTAGGAAAAGGGAAGAGGTCCTGAAAGGAGAATATAGGGAGTTAGGAAGAGAGTTGAGAAGGACCCCAAAGGTAGTAATCTCGGGATTACTGCCTGTGCCACACGACAGTGAGAGTACGAATGGAATGAGGTGGAGGATAAATGTGTGACTGAGGGATTGGAGCAGGGGGCAGGGATTCAAGTTTCTGGATCATTGGGACCTCTTTTGGGGCAGGTGTGACCTGTAAAAAAAAGGACAGGTTGCACTTGAATCCTAGGAGGACCAATATCCTGGGGGGGTGGGGGGAGAGATTTGCGAAGGCTACTGGGGAGACATTAAACTAGAATGGTTGGGGGTGGAATCAAATTGAAAGACTAGGAGAGAGGAGGTTAGTTCACAAATAGAGAAAGCTAGTAGACAGTGTGAGGGAGGATAGGCAGGGGACAGAGAAGGGGAGCGCTCAGACCGAAGATGTAGGGGAGAAGGTAGAAAAAGATAACAAAGTTGTTTGCACCATTAGGGATAAACAGAGAGCAAGAGGTGGAGAGTTTCTTAAATGCATCTATTTTAATGCTAGGAGCAGTGTAAGAAAGGTGGATGAGCTTAGAGCATGGATTGATAACTGGAAATATGATGTTGTAGCTATTAGTGAAACATGGTTGCAGGAGGGGTGTGATTGCCAACTAAATATTCCTGGATTTCATTGCTTCAGATGTGACAGAATCAGAGGGGCAAGAGGGGGAGGTGTTGCATTGCTTGTCAGAGAAAATATTACAGCCGTGCTTTGGCAGGATAGATTAGAGGGCTCGTCTAGGGAAGCTATTTGGGTGGAATTGAGGAACGGGAAAGGTGTAGTAACGCTTAAATGGGTGTATTATAGACCACCTAATGGGGAGCGAGAATTGGAGGGGCAAATTTGTAAGGAGATAGCAGATATTTGTAGTAAGCACAAGGTTGTGACTGTGGGAGATTTTAATTTTCCACATATAGACTGGGAAGCCCATTCTGTAAAAGGGCTGGATGGTTTGGAGTTTGTAAAATGTGTGCAGGATAGTTTTTTGCAGCAAAACGTAGAGGTACCAACTAGAGAAGGGGCAGTGTTGAATCTCCTGTTAGGGAATGAGATAGGTCAGGTGACAGAGGTATGTGTTGGGGAGCACTTCAGGTCCAGTGATCACAATGCTATTAGTTTCAATATAATTATGGAGAAGGATAGGACTGGACCCAGGGTTGAGATTTTTGATTGGAGGAAGGCTAACTTTGAGGAGAGGCGAAAGAATTTAGAAAGAATGGATTGGGACAATTGTTTTATGGGAAAGAAGAAATAGAGAAATGGAGGTTATTTAAAGGTGAAATTTTGAGGGTACAGAATCTTTATGTTCCTGTTAGGTTGAAAGGAAAGGTTAAGAGTTTGAGAGAGCCATGGTTTTCAAGGGATATTGGAAACTTGGTTTGGAAAAAGAGAGAGATCTACAATAAATATAGGAAGCATGGAGTAAATAAGGTGCTCGAAGAATATAAAGAATGTAAAAAGAATCTTAAGAAAGAGATTAGAAAAGCTAAAAAAAGATATGAGGTTGCTTTGGCAAGTAAGGTGAAAATAAATCCAAAGGGTTTCTACAGTTTTATTAATAGCAAAAGGATAGTGAGGGATAAAATTGGTCCCTTAGAGAATTAGAGTGGACAGCCATGTGCAGAACCAAACGAGATGGGGGAGATTTTGAACAATTTCTTTTCTTTGGTATTCACTAAGGAGAAGGATATTGAATTGTGTAAGGTAAGGGAAACAAGTAGGGTAGTTATGGAAATTCAGTGATTAAAGAAGAGGAAGTACTGACGTTTTTAAGGAATATAAAAGTGGATAAGTCTCCGGGTCCTGACAGGATAATCCCTAGGACCTTGAGGGAAGTTAGTGCAGAAATAGCAGGGGCTCTGACAAAAATATTTCAAATATCATTAGAAACGAGGATTGGCGTATTGCTCATGTGGTTCCATTGTTTAAAAAGGGTTCTAAGAGTAAATCTAGCCATTATCGGCCTGTAAGTTTGAGGTCAGTGGTGGGTAAATTAATGGAAAGTATTCTTAGATATGGTATATATAATTATCTGGATAGACAGGGTCTGATTAGGAACAGTCAACATGGATTTGTGCATGGAAGGTCATGTTTGACAAATCTTATTGAATTTTTTGAAGAGGTTACTAGGAAAGTTGATGAGGGTAAAGCGGTGGATGTTGTCTATATGGACTTCAGTAAGGCCTTTGACAAGGTTCCACACGGAAGGTTAGTTAGGAAGGTTCAATTGTTAGGTATTAATATTGAAGTAGTAAAATGGATTCAACAGTAGCTGGATGAGAGATGCCAGAGAGTAGTGGTGGAGAACTGTTTGTCAGGTTGGAGGCCAGTGATTAGTGGTGTGCCTCAGGGATCTGTACCGGGTCCAAAGTTGTTTGTCATATACATTAATATATATTAATTGGATAATGGATGATGGGGTGGTAAATTGAATTAGTGGGTATGCAGATGATACTAAGATAGGTGGCGTTGTGGATAATGAAGTAGGTTTTCAAAGCTTGCAGAGAGATTTGGGCCAGTTAGATGAGTGGGCTGAAAGATGGCAGATGGAGCTTAATGCTGATAAGTGTGAGGTGCTACATTTTGGTAGGACTAATCAAAATAGGACATACATGGTAAATGGTAGGGCATTGAGGAATGCAGTAGAACAGAGGGATCTAGGAATAATGGTGCATAGTTCCCTGAAGGTGGAATCTCATGTGGATAGGGTGGTGAAGAAAGCTTTTGGTGTGCTGGCCTTTATAAATCAGAGCATTGAGTATAGGAGTTGGGATGTAATGTTAAAATTGTACAAGGCATTGGTGAGGCCAAATTTGGAGTACTGTGTACAGTTCTGGTCACCGAATTATAGGAAAGATGTCAACAAAATAGAGAGAGTACAGAGGAGATTTACCAGAATGTTACCTGGGTTTCAGCAGCTAAGTTACAGAAAAAGGTTGAACAAGTTAGGTCTTTATTCTTTGGAGCGTAGAAGGTTGAGGGGGGACTTGATAGAGGTATTTAAAATCATGAGGGGGATAGATAGAGTTGATGTGGATAGGCTTTTTCCATTGAGAGTAGCGGAGATTCAGGCAAGGGGACATGAATTGAGTGTTAAGGGGCAAAAGTTTAGGGGTAACACTAAGGGGGACTTCTTTACTCAGAGAGTGGTAGCCATGTGGAACGAGCTCCCATAGAAGTGGTAGAGGCAGGTTCGATTTTGTTATTTTAAAAAAATTGGATAGGTATATGGACAGGAAAGGACTGGAGGGTTATGGGCTGAGTGCAGGTAGATGCGACTAGGTAAGAGTAAGCGTTCGGCATGGAGTAGAAGGGCCGAGATGGCCTGTTTCTGTGCTGTAATTGTTATATGGTTATCTGGTTAAATCAGAGTAGATAAATCCCCAGGACCTGACAGAGTATTCCCTCGGACCTTTAAGGAGACTAGTGTTGAAATTGCAGAGGCCCTGGCAGGTATATTTAAAATGTCGATATCTACATGTAAGGTGCCGGAGTATTGGAGGATAGCTCATGTTTTTTCATTGTTTAAAAAAGGCTCTAAAAGTAATCCGGAAAATTATAGGCCGGTAAGTTTGACGTCAGTAGTAGGTAAATTATTGGAAGGAGTACTAAGAGATAGGATCTATCAAGTACTTGGTAGACAGGGACTTATTAGGGAGAGTCAACATGGCTTTGTACGTGGTAGGTCATGTTTAACCAATCTATTAGAGTTTCTCAAGGAGGTTACCAGGAAAGTGGATGAAGGGAAGGCAGTGCATGTTGTCTACATCGACTTCAGTAAAGGCTTTAACAAGGTTCCGAGTGGGAGATTAGAATGAGTCAGTCACTAGGCATACATGGAGAAGTAGTAAATTGGATTGGACATTGGCTCAATGGAAGAAGCCAGAGAATGGTAGTAGAGGATTGCTAGTGGAGGCCTGTGACTAGTGGTGTGCCACAGGGATCAGTGCTGGGTCCATTATTATTTGTCATCTATACCAATGATCTGGATGATAATGTGGTAAAGTGGATCAGCAAATTTGCTGATGATACAAAGATTGGAGGTGTAGTGGACAGTGAGGAAGGTTTTCAAAGCTTGCAGAGGGATTTGGACCAGCTGGAAAAATGGGCTGAAAAATGGCAGATGGAGTTTAATACAGACAAGTATGAGGTATTGCACTTTGGAAGGACAAACCAAGGTAGAACTTACAAGGTATATGGTAGGGCACCGAGCGGTGCAGTAGAACAGAGGGATCTGGGAATACAGATATAAATTCCCCAAAAGCGACGTCACAGGTAGATAGGGTCGTAAAGAGAGCTTTTGGTACATTGGCCTTTATAAATCAAAGTATTGAGTATAAGTTGGAATGTTATGGTGAGGTTGTATAAAGCATTGGTGAGGCCAAATTTGGAGTATTGTGTGCAGTTTTGGTCACCAAATTACAGGAAGGATATTAATAAGGTTGAAAGAGTGCAGAGAAAGTTTACAAGGTTGTTGCCGGGCCTTGAGAAACTCAGTTACAGAGAAAGGTTGAATAGGTTAGGACGTTATTCCTTGGAGTGTAGAAGAATCAGGGGAGATTTGATGGAGGTATATAAAATTATGATGGGTATAGATAGAGTGAAGGCAAGCAGGCTTTTTCCACTAAGGCTAGGGGAGAAAAAAACCAGAGGACATGGGTTAAGGGTGAAGAGGGAAAAGTTTAAAGGGAACATTGGGCGGGGGGCTTCTTCACACAGAGTGGTGGGAGTGTGGAATGAGCTGCCAGATGAAGTGGTAAATGCGGGCTCACTTTTAACATTTAAGAAAAACTTGGACAGGTACAAGGATGAAAGGTGTATGGAGGGATATGGTCCAGGTGCAGGTCAGTGGGACTCAGCAGAAAAATACTGTGGACTCAATAGGAGACATCTCTGACCCTAGCATCTGTGAGGTATCTCAGCAAAACAGAAAATCCAGGGATTGTATAACACTGCATCCTGCTGTGACATTGTTGTCTGCTTCATAGAAATCCCATTTCTGCTCGGCAAGTAATATATTTCAAGGGTGAAGATTTTAACCTCCTTAATGCAAAATAAACCTCACACTACAGATTTGCTCATAACAAGTAGACCCTATCGGTCTTTAGTCAGTGGTTGAATCAATGTCTAGGTCTTTAGCTTTAATAGGGAAAAAGTGAAAGCTTCAAAAAATATGCAATGTCAAAAAAGATCATCTTCAAAAAAGATGTCTGAGGTGTCAAAGATTGCATTAAGTAATAACAATCTACAATTGGATAATCTATACACAAACACACATATACATACACGCATACACACATACACATATAACATACACATATGGTTGGGTTCTAGAAATTTTACTCATTGTCTTACTGATGTTTAATATTATTTTTGACTTAACTAAATAACATTTTTAAAAATCTAAATAACATGTACATTTATAGTTCTCCTAACTATACTTATTTTTTCAAATGCATACTTGAAATGAACGTTGGCATTGCTGTCCACTACCATCCCTTATTACTGGGATACAATTGTGGGGAACCCTGCTTTTGTATTTTCCTGGCCATCAAGAGGGTAGCATCCTATATACTTTCCTAATCACCTAATGTCCCTACCCTGCTGCTTACAGGAATCTGTAGATGTAGGTATCAGGATCCCTTTGTGCATCCACCACTTTCAGCATGTTTTGACATGGACTCATAACTCTGAGAAGAAATTTCTCCTTGTCCACATCTTAAGTAGATGTTTCTTAACTTGAAGGGAAAACATCCTTTCAATGTCCACCCTGTCCAAACAACTTAGAAAATAATATTTCAATAAGGTCACCTCTTTTGTTCTAAGCACTGATGAGAATCAGACAAACTTGCTCAACCTTTCCTCACAAAAGAACCCTAGAAGTGAATCCAGTGAACCTTCTCCAAAATGGCTGTAATGCAAATATACACTTCCATAAATAAGAAAATCAAAATAGTACATGGTACTGCATGTGTGGTTTCGCCAACACCCCATGCAGGTGCAGGAAAAGTTCCCCACTTTTATTCCCCAACTACTTTGTAACAAAGACCAAAATCAAAGCCAGGTTTTTTTTTAGGAGTGAACTAGAAAGTAATCTAAGGGGAGTTTTCTCCCAAAATGCTATAGATGATAGGTCAATCAAAATTTTCAAAGCCACACTTGTTAAGACTTATCATTATATTTATAATAACGGACAAAAGCAGGTAAATTGAACTGAGATATGAAACAATTAAATTGCAGAACTAGTTCAAGAGTTGATCGGTCTCCTTCTATTCCTTGAAAGGATGTACCCTTGCTTTTTGTAGCTGTAAATCACCCCTTCCATCTCCACAGATCATAATTATATCTTATCACACTTAAGCAAATATCAAACACATCCATTCAATAAACCCTCCAATGCAATTTTCAAACAAATATCAAATAGAATACTATTAAGTACTTCTGTATCCCTATTGAGCAGAGTATTAGTAACATCTAATTTTAAATTTGCCTTACCTCTTGATCCCCTTGGGATTTTTCTAAATCCCTAAGAACGCACTCTAATTTGAACTTTTCATCCAGTGCATTCGTAGCCTAAAATTGCAGTGATTAAAAATAGTCATACATTTCAAGAAACATACGTGAAATTAGAATATTGTTCTTACACTTTTTCATTTCTTGATCGTCAATGATCATGGTGATAATCACATTACCTGTGCTTCTACAGTTTTTAGTCTCGATTTCAGCTTATCATTCTCCTCTTGGAGTCGTGTAATTTCCTGTACAAATAAAGGTAAAACTCATACATTCTCATAAGAACTTATCCTGTCTGTATCACAGATGAAAGCAAAAATGTTTTAAGAAAATTAAGGCACTGTTTCTTTTTTCTTTCCCAAAATAATGGGCCTCCATTGCAAAGATTGCTAGCTAATGATTCTGCGGACTTCAGGTTCTCGTCTGTGGATCACAGTGTGGAAGTCAGAATGTGCCTGCACCTGAAATCTAGCACCACTCTAGATTCATTATTGAGCCCAGGGACATTCTGCAACTTCCTGAGCCCAGGATCAGGAGCATTAAATAGCTGATCGCCCCACTTTATAACCAAAGGGGTATGGGGAAGAGAGGTACCAGGGTGAGGCAAAGAGAGTTGGAATGTGGTGTGGCAGAGCAGAGAGAGTGAATGAAGATCCATGGCTTTTGTATGATTGGCCGCCTGATCATCACTGTTGTAGGGCATTTGACCTATCATCCTGAATGATGTAAATTTGTTCTGCCCCTCTTTTCATATTCCAGTTCTGGATCTGCAGGTATGCCAAGATCTAGATCCAATCTGGTTCTGACTTACATGCTTGGCTGCACTTTAAAACAGAGGTCAGGGGTGAAAGAGAGCACCATGTCAAGAAAAATTGGAGAATGAGAGATGGATAAACTTGGATTGGACGCTGTCTCGCGAACTAGGTCCCTCACGTCATTCCCCCCGTAATATTTCATTCAAAAACACTCTGTTTTGAATCCGTTAGCAGAATATATGGCCAAAATACTTAATAAGAGGTTTAACAGTGGAGAACAGTGGGATCAACAAAAGGACTGATGGAATGAAGAGATTAAAGGCAGCTAAGATAGAAAGAGACAAATCCACAACAACTTAACCAGATAAAAAAACTAAATCAATGACAGAGAACTTTGACTGAATTGTTCAGGCGTATGGGTCATCATTTAACAGCATGTTGAGAACTTAATTTCTTCAATATATAGAAAATAGTACAGCACAGAAAAAGGTCCTTCAGTCAATCATGTCTGTGCCAAACATGATGCTGGTTTTAATTGATCCCATCTTCCTGCACGTTGCCCATATCCCTTCAATCCCCGCACACCCACTTGCCGGACTAAATGCTTCTTAAAAGTCACAATTGTATCTGCTTCCAACACCACCCCTTCAACCCCACCTGACAGGACATTCACAGGGTGACAGATACCTGGAGGGGGGAAAAAACTGCTTTGTATGCACCTTTTAAACTTATGCACTCTCACATGAGAGCTATGCCCTCCAGTTTTTGGCATTTCTTCCCTGGATGAAAATATCAGACGATGTACTTAATCTATAGCTTTATATATATTTTAGTTACACTTTCCTCAGACAATAGATAGATAGATAGATATACTTTATTGATCCCGAGGGAAATTGGGATTTGTTACAGCCGCACCAACCAAGAATAGAGCATAAATATAGCAATAGAGCATAGAGCTCTCACCTTGCTCAAGAGTTCTGACACTCCTCCTTCATTTAATGGTGCAAGTTTTGGTTTACTGACTTCTGTGCTTGCCTGCAGGGAGCAAGTGAATATACTGGATTAACACATCACATGGCAAGGTATAGATAGCAACATACAGACATAGTGTCAGCCTCTAAATAAAGTTTGATAGGTACTGTAGGTTTCCATTATATAAAGGCATGAAGGTAAATTTTAAAATAGCTGATTTAAAAAAAATAGGATAGATGACTGCTCACCTGTTGAGTACTTCCACCATTTTCTGTTTTTATAAGAAAGGGATCTTTCTGGACTTGGTGTGATTATGAAACTGAACATGTGTACATTTTAGAGCGCTTTACAGTGTAATCAAATTTAGTTAACTTTAAAATTACAATGGAAAAGAACCAAGATAGATTAGCAGTAAAAAGTCAAATAGGAGTTAACATATTTTATGAGGCACATACTCTATATAATACAGCAAAGATGGGCCACAATCAGCGTCAGAACAACTGAAACAATTCACAATGAAATCGAGAAGGGCTCAGAGTAAATATGTTTCTACAAGGAATCTCCACAATCTGAGCATAACAGTGTCGAATAAGGGAAAAGGAAAGGGTAGCTTACATTAGATGAAAGGGCTCAATACTGCATAATCCTAGAGGAATACAGGAAGAAAATATAGAAAGAAAACAAGGAAAAAGATTCTTCGCAAGATCTGAAACATTAATTCTTTTCTTATACCAAATGCTGCCTCACCTGCTGTTTCCAACATCTTTTTTTTTCCCCCTCAACAAAACAACAGCTAATTCTGGACTTGGTAATTTAAAGGGAAACTTAATAATAAGTCACAAATATGATGAAATGCAAGAGTTATGGGAGATCAAGAATGGTAATCTATACCTATATGGTACAGTTCCTAATGAACATTTTGGCACTTCAGAAAACTGGATGAGAAAAGGCATCGTAGTGCAGTAAGAATGAAAAATACTTGGTGAGGCAAAAAATGGAGAACAGGATGGAGAGAGAAGGGAAACACAAAAATAAACCAAAAGTTTTTATGGATTAATAAAATACTTTCCTAAATTAATGTGGATGTCTCAGAAACTAAGCCAAGTAAATATACATATGGGGGAAGAAAATGGCAGATTAATTAAACAAATATTTTCCGTGTCTGCTTGAGAAAAGGCTGAAATAATTTCCTGAAAGTATTGGAGAACAATAGGACAAGAGTGAATGAGGAGCTCAAAGAAAACAAGGAAATTAATGGCACTGAAAAATGAAACCCCCAAGACCTGACAACTTGCATTCTCGGATTTTCAAGAAATAACTATAGATATAGTAGGGGTTCCAAAATTCCATAGATTCTAGAGTAGTGTCTATAGATTCAAAGATAGCCCCCACTATTAAAAAGGAGCAGAAATAGAAGGTACAGGACAATAGAACAATTAGTCTGGCATCAAAAAGGGGGAAAATTCTGGAATTTATTAGAAAGGAAGTTGTTACAGAACACTTGGAAAATAATAGGAAATGAAATAACAATAATAGGATTAAGCAGAAACATGGATTTTTGAAAGGAAAATCAAGTTTTATAAAGTCCAACATTAAAATCCCAGTAGCAAGTTGGTTGGTGGCAGGGTGGATTTAAAATGGGCTTAGGGACAGAAAAGTGCAATTCTTTCCAAGTGGTTACTTTTCAGGTTGGTGTGCTATTCCCCAGGGGTTGGTATTGGGACTACTGCTACCTTTGATGGGATTAGTACTGTAACTCAGACATCGATATGCAGGGTAAAATTACCAAAGACACAGATATCACCAAGTTTAAAAGTGTGATAAACAGTAAGTAGTCGACATCAAGAGGACACTGATTACTAGAATGGCCATATATTTGGCAGATGAAACTTATAGCAAAGATGCAGAAATGATTCCTACTCTGAATAGCATAATTCTGAAGTTAGCATAGAAATGACAGACTTGGATGTACCTGTGGATAAATTTTTGCAGGGAACAGGGCAGATTAAGAAAGTGGTTAAAAATATGATCCACTAACAAAGAAACCTTTTTTAAAAAAAGAGATAAGGCACAAAAAGAGAATAATCCAATGCTGGTCCTGACATTTAAGCAATGATATGATGGTCCTGCAGAAGATATTTACTAAAATAGTTCCGAGGATTTCTCTTACAAGGACCGCTCTCTACAGATCAGAAAAAGTTAAGATCAGATATGACCGTGTATAAAATCTTGACAAATAAGACAAAGTGAGACAAAGCTTTCCCGTTACAAGAGGGTTCAAGAATCAAAGAGCATAATATTTAAATTGTTCCAGGGTAACTTGAAAAATAGTTATTTTTACTTAAGTGCATAGTCATAATTTGGAGTGTACAAATTTAAAGTGTAGCTAATAAAAAACCAATTACAACTTTCAAAAGGGAACCAAATAAATATTTCAAGGTAAATATATTCAGAGCTATGACAAAAGAGCAAGGGAATGGAACTGAATGGATTAATCTTAAAAGAACCAGCAAGATGTATGATGAGCCTAATTATCCGAAGTCATATTGTAATGTGTCTGTGTATCTACATGGTTACAGAAATGTTACATTAAACTCTATCTTCTATTCCAAACATTAAAGAGCTTAATTTTCAAATGTAAAGTAACTCAGCAAAACTTTACCAAGTTTATATTAAACCTACTTTTTTTCCTGATGAAGTAAATTCTGTCTTTTCAAATTCTGCCACTTGTTCCAAGAGTTCTCTGGAGTTAAAATAAAAGAAACAGAGAAATTAGCATCAAATTGTTAAAATATTTTAAAGAACTATAATTTTGTTATTTGTTGTGACTGTATTTTTCTTTGTAACTAGATGTGCTATGTGTGACTGTATGTACTCTGCTTTACACCCTGGTCCTGGAGGAACACCGTTTCATTTAGCTCTACATGTGACAATTAAACTTGAACTTGAATGGGCATTCAGTTAATCCAATCCTTTAAAGGTAGAACATGCATCTTCTAGGGGCAGCACAGTAGCGTAGTGGTTAGTACAATCATTTTACAACACCAATGATCACCGATCAGGGTTCGAATCCTAATGTTGTCTGTAAGAAGCTTGTAAGTTCTCCCTGAGACGGCATGAGTTGCCTCCAGGTGCTCCAGTTTCCTACCATATTCCATGGAAGTACAATTGGGTTTAGGGTTCATAAATTGTGGTCATGCTGTGTTGGCACCACAAGTGTACACTCGTAGGTTGCCCCCAACACAATCCTCTCTGATTTGATTTGACGCAAATGATGCATTTCACTGCACATTTCTATGTTCATGTGACAAATAAAGCTGATCATTTTTTAATCTTTTATAATGACAAAAGTATGCTATATTTACAGGAATCCATCCAGATGTGCTATCGTAGGGCTTCCAAGTCTTGTCAAATTATGTTTCCTAAGCTTCAATAAGTCTTCCAATTTATAAGAACCATACAGCTTACTCTGAAAGTCACTGGGTACCTCACTCATTAGCCTCCCTAATGTACAAACCCCATTTCTAGAAAAGTTGGGATATTTTCCAAAATGCAATTAAAACAAAAATCTGTGATATGTTAATTCTTTCTTTTTTCTTTTTATTTTTTTTCCCCCCAAAAAAACCCACCATGCAACTAAACTAAAAGCAAAGCAAAGCAATGGGCTAACTTGGAACCAAGTAGAGTTAAAGAACTTAAAATTACGTCCTCAAACCCGACCTCCATTAAAAACAGTAAAAAAAAACAAGGGTATATAAATATGGAGCAAAATAGAGAAGAAAAAAAATTACATTAAATGAAAATATTGAATAAAAGATCTCCAGGTCTGTTCAAATTTAAGTGAGGAATCATAAAGATTGCTTCTAATTTTCTCCAAATTCAAGCATAATATTGTCTGAGAAAACCAAAAAAAGGTAGTTGGAGCATTAAGCTCTTTCCAATGTTGTAAAATACATCTTTTCGCCATTAAAGTAAGAAATGCAATCATTCTACGGGCTGAAGGAGAAAGATTACTGGAAATTTTAAGTAGTCCAAAGATAGCAGTAATAGGGTGAGGAGAGATATCTATATTCAATACCTTTGAGATAATATTAAAAGTGTCTCTCCAAAAAGTTTCCAGAGTAGGACAAGACCAAAACATATGAGTTAAAGAGGCTATCTGCCCTCGACATCTATCACAAAAAGGATTAATATGAGAATAAAAGCGAGCTAATTTATCTTTGGACATATGTGCTCTATGAACAACTTTAAATTGAATTAGGGAATGTTTAGCACAGATAGAGGAAGTATTGACTAATTGTAAAGTCTGCCCCCAGTCATCCACGGAAATGATAGAACCCAGTTCCTGTTCCCAATCTACCCTAATCTTATCAAATGGAGCTTTCCTAAGTTTCATAATAATATTATAAATCATAGCCGATGCACCTTTCTGACATGGATTAAGGTTAATTATAGTATCTAAAATATATGTAGGAGGAAGCATTGGAAAGGAAGAAAGTATAGTATTTAGGAAATTTCTAACTTGTAGATATCTAAAAAAATATATTCTTGATAAATTATATTTATTAGATAATTGTTCAAAAGACATAAGGGAACCATCTAAAAGTAAATCCAAAAACCGTGAAATACCCGTAGTCTTCCAAATTTGAAAAGCACAATCCGTAAAAGAGGGAGGAAAAAATATGTTACCTAAAATAGGAATCGCTAGCCCAAATTGGTTAAGATCAAAAAATTTTCTGAATTGAAACCAAATACGTAGGGTATATTTAACTATCGGGTTACAGACCTGTTTAAGGCGTTTCAAATCAAAAGGAAGAGAGGAACCTAAAATAGAGCCAAGTGTATAGCACTGAACAGATTGTAATTCCAATGCTACCCATTTAGGAATGGATAGTATATCCTGGTCAAGTAACCAAAATTTCATATGTCGAATATTAATTGCCCAATAGTAGAATCTAAAGTTAGGTAATGCTAAACCTCCATCTCTCTTAGCTTTCTGTAAATGTATTTTACCCAGTCTCGGGTTTTTATTTTGCCAAATTAATGAAGAAATTTTTGAGTCAACTTTATCAAAAAAAGATTTTGGAACAAAAATCGGTAATGCCTGAAATATATATAAAAATTTTGGCAGAAAAAACATCTTAACTGCATTAATACGACCAATCAAAGTTAAATATAATGGAAACCATTTAGATGAAAGTTGAATAATATGGTCAATTAAGGGTAAAAAGTTAATCTTAAATAAATCTTTGTGTTTACAAGTAATTTTAATCCCAAGATATGAAAAATAATTATTAATCAATATAAACGGAAAGTTATGATATAACGGAAGTTGTTTATTAATCGGGAAAAGTTCACTCTTACTAAGATTTAATTTATAACCTGAAAAAAGACTAAGTTGTGCTAATAACTCTAAAACAGCAGGGATGGATTTTTGAGGATTAGAGATATAAAAAAGTAAGTCATCAGCATAGAGTGATATTTTATGGGACTTTAAGCCCCGAGTTATCCCAGTAATATTTGGAGATTCTTGAATGGCAATTGCAAGAGGTGCTAATGCAATATCAAATAATAAAGGACTAAGAGGACAATCTTGTCGAGTACCTCGAAAAAGAGGGGAAAAAGGTGAGCTTAAAGAGTTAGTACGGACCGAGGCCACAGGAGAATGATATAACAGTTTGATCCAGGATATAAATTTCGAGCTAAAATTAAACATTTCAAGCACCTTAAATAAGTAAGGCCATTCTACTCTATCAAAAGCTTTCTCAGCATCTAAAGAGATAACACACTCAGGAACATTTTGTGAGGGGGTATAAACAATATTTAACAGTGTGCGAATGTTATAAAAAGAGTAACGACCTTTAATAAAACCCGTTTGGTCTTCCGAAATAATAAAAGGAAGTACTTTTTCTAATCTGTTTGCTAATAACTTAGAAAAAATTTTAGAATCAACATTTAATAAAGATATTGGTCTATAAGATGCACATTGAGCAGGATCTTTATCCTTCTTTAATATTAGAGAGATTGACACTCTATTGAAAGATTCAGGAAGTTTACCAAGTTTTAATGAAGCCTTGAAAACCCTACAGAACCAAGGGATTAATGAAGGTGCAAAACATTTATAAAATTCTGCGGTAAACCCATCAGGGCCAGGAGCTTTCCCCAGGTTCATAGAGGAAATAACATTCTTAATCTCATCAGTGGTAATGGGAGTATCTAGCATAGAAGACATATCCTGTGAAATCTCAGGGAAGTCTAGGTTATCTAAAAAATCATTCATATATTTAGAGTCTTGAGGAGACTCTGATTGATATAAGGAAGAATAAAAATCAAAGAAGGTTTGATTAATCTCCGCATGATCAAGTATCAGTCGATCATTTTGATTATAAATCTGATTAATTTGAGATCTAGCATAATTAGACTTCAATTGGTTAGCCAACAGTTTGCCAATTTTGTCACTGTGTACATAAAATTCACTTCTTGTTTTCTTTAATTGGTTTGCAATCGAGGACGAAAGTAATAAACTGTGTTCCATTTGAAGTTCAGTTCTTTGTTTATATAACTCCTCAGAGGGAGCTGTAACATATTTCTTATCAATTTCCTTAATCTTGTCCACAATTACCAACTCCTCCTGCTTCAGCTTCTTCCTCAGAGCAGCAGAATACGAGATAATCTGACCACGAATATAAGCTTTAAAAGTATCCCAAAGAATGTTCACAGAAATATCCTCTGTATAGTTAATTGTAAAAAAAAGATCAATCTGTTCATTCATAAAGTTAACAAAGTCCGAGTCCTGAAGCAACAGCGAATTAAAACGCCATTGTCTATTATTTTGTGTATTGGCCTGAATTTTAATAGAAAGCTTAAGTGGAGCATGATCCAAAATGGTTATAGAGTCATAATCACATTTAATCACTGAAGAAATAAAATGAGAGTCAATAAAGAAATAATCAATTCTTGAATAGGAATGGTGAACATGTGAAAAAAAAGAAAAATCTTTTTCCTGAGGATGCAAAAAACGCCAAATGTCCGTCGACCCGGAATCAGAGTGGAATGAATTAATCAAAGTTGCAGATTTATTAGGTAAGGTCCGTAGAGGAGCCGAACGGTCCAAAGCTGGAGATAAACAGGTATTAAGATCTCCGCCCCAGATCAATGAAAACTCATTTAAATTCGGGAACTGATTGAATAATGATTTATAAAATTCCGGACAGTCCATATTGGGAGCATAAACATGAACCAAAACTACCTTTTTATTAAATAGTAGACCACTAACCAGTAGAAATCTACTGTTCGGATCAGAGATAATATTATGTTGTCTAAAAGTAACAGAGGAGTCTATAAAAATAGAGACGCCTTGAATCTTAGCGTTAGAGTTCGAATGAAACTGTTGTTCCTTCCAGAATTTTAAAAAATGTAGTCTGTCCCCCCTCCGCACATGGGTCTCTTGTAAAAATAGAATTTGTGCTTTAAGTCTCCGGAACACTTTAAAAACTTTTTTCCTTTTAATAGGATGGTTAAGACCATTAGTATTCCAGGAGACAAAATTAATAATAGACTCCATAAACCCTCAAGTCAACCCGCAAAAAGGAGGGTTGACGATAGGCTCGACCCACGAACCCGGAAAGGGAACAGAACAAATAAGAGATACCGGGAAGGAGAACGCAACCAATACTTCAATAGTGTACATAGCCCAAGAAGAAAAAAACTAAAACGTGAAGCCCCTCCCACCACACCCACCCCATGACCCCAAGGCTAAATCTAAAACAGACCAGCCAGAAAGAAGCAAGCACTAAAACTACCCCCATGACTTCCGATAGACGCTCCCTAAAAAAAAGTGTAAATATAAAAAAGATCGGCTAGTTATAAAACAGTAAAAGAATAAAAAAAAGTAAATCAATTAAAACAAACACTTAATATAACAGAGAAAAAGCCAGAAAATATAAAAAAAACGCAACAAACCCCAGACCCTGTGAATAAACAAAAAAAGAAATGAAATTATTAACATAAACTAGTTATGAAAACCTACAAAACAAAGTAGATTTAAAAACTACAAAATTTAAGGCCTCAAAGGAAATACGTAGAATGACGCTGAGAAAATAACCACCCAGAATCCCCTGGGAAAAAGAAAGGAATGACGCAGATAGAAAGAAAGTTTAGCAACCATATTAAATAATCAAAAATAAACTTTTCTGCCCATATAAGGCAAAAAAAATTAAGGCCGACAGATTCACAACCTCTGATCAAACGGAGATAGTTAAAAATTACGATTAAGATGTTGAAGGTGAAAATTGATCCAGATAACTCTGGACATCCGATGGAGATTCAAAAAAACGGAGGGCTCCATCCAACGTACGAATCCTTAGACGTGCTGGGTAAAGCAGCGCTGGTTTTAAATCCATCTTGTAGAGTTCCGACATCACAGATCTGTAACGAACCCGCTGATCCCGAATTGGTTTACTGAAATCCTCCACAAACCGGAAATGAAGATCCAAAAAATCAATGTAACCTTTAGATTGAACGAATCGAAACAGTTTCTCCTTGTCTTGAAAGTAATGAAAAGCGTAGGATGACATGTCGAGGTTTATCTGACTTAGACGAATATGTTGGAACTCTGTGAACACGATCCAATAACGGTGGTTGGTCAGGAAATACAGTAGGAAATGCATCTTTTAATTAAAAGTTGAGAAAAAAACTTCATTGGGTTATCAGATTCAGCAGCTTCACGCACCCCAATCATTGGAAGATTCTGCCGTCGCATTCTGGATTCTAAGTCAGAGTTTTTAAAGGTCAGAAAGTCAAGTTTCTTCTTCATTATATTAATTGTTTCTTCAATTTTCCCCATCTTGAGTTCATTTTGTTGCGTGGATTTTTGAAGATTAGATATAGCCGACTGATGTTCCGTAATAGATGTTTGTATTTTATCGATTGAATCGGCAATTTTCTGGAAATTAATTGAAATTTCCACACGAATCAGCTCCATAATAGAGGTTGAAATTTCCCTTTGAATTAGATCCGATATAGCTTTCAAAGTCACCGGTGGTTCAGTTGGAGGAGAATTGGTACCTTTCGGTCTAACCGGAGGTTTGCCGTCCTTCCCATTTTTTCCATTCTTAGACATAGCAGACCTTAAAAGCATCCGATTATCAAAGAGCCCAATTTGTTTCAAAGTATTGTAAAAGTCGATGCCTTAATGGTTAGTTAAAATATAGCTGATCATAAGAAGAAAAACTCAGAGGTAATGGAGCGAGTCAAGAACACGACTTCACTCCATGAGCTCTACCGGAAGTCCCCTGTGATATGTTAATTCACGTGAACCTTTATTTAACTGACAAAAGTACAAGGAAAAGATGTTCAATAGTTTTACTGACCAACTTAATTGTAATTTGTAAACATACACAAATTTAGAATTTGATGGCTGCAACACACTCAACAAAAGTTGGGACAGAATTAAAATAAGATTGAAAAGTGCACAGAATATTCAAGTAACACCGATTTGGAAGACTCCACATTAAGCAGGTTAATTGGTAGCAGGTGAGGTATCATGACTGGGTATAAAAGTAGCATCCATCAAAGGCTCAGTCTTTGCAAGCAAGGATGGGTCGTGGCTCACCCCTTTGTGCCAAAATTCGTGAGAGAATTGTTAGCTCAAAAGGAACATTTCTCAACGCAAGATTGCAGAGAATTTAGGTCTTTCAACATCTACAGTACATAATATTGTGAAAAGATTCAGAGAATTCAGAGACATCTCAGTGCGTAAAGGGCAAGGTCGGAAACCACTGTTGAATGCGCATGATCTTCGAGCCCTCAGGCGGCACTGCCTAAGAAACCGTCATGCTACTGTGACAATTATAGCCACCGGGGCTCGGGAGTACTTTGGAAAACCATTGTCACTCAACACAGTCCATCGCTGCATCCAGAAATGCAACTTGAAACTATATTACGCAAGAAGGAAGCCATACATCAACTCTATGCAGAAACGCCGGCGAGTTCTTTGGGCCCGAGCTCATCTCAGATGGACAGAAAGACTGTGGAACCGTGTGCTGTGGTCAGATGATTCCACATCTCAGCTAGTTTTCGGAATAAACGGGCGTTGAGTTCTCCGTGCCAAAGATGAAAACGACCATCCAGATTGTTATCAGCGAAAGGTGCAAAAGCCAGCATCTGTGATGGTATGGGGGTGCATCAGTGCCCATGGCATGGGTGAGTTGCATGTGTGTGAAGGTACCATTGACTCTGAGGCATATATTAGGATTTTAGAGAGACATATGTTGCCATCAAGGCGACGTCTCTTCCCGGGACGTCCATGCTTATTTCAGCAGGACAATGCCAGACCACATTCTACACGGGCTACAGCAGCGTGACTTTGTAGACACAGAGTGCGTGTGCTTGACTGACCTGCTGCCAGTCCAGATCTATCTCCTATTGAAAATGTATGGCACATCATGAAGAGGAGAATCAGACAATGCATCATGGACTGTTGAGCAGCTGAAGTCTTATATCAAGCAATAATGGACAAAATTTCCAATTGCAAACGTACTACAATTAGTATCCTCAGTTCCAAAATGATTAAAAAGTGTTATTAAAAGGAAAAGTGATGTAACACAATGGTAAACATGCCTCTGTCCCAACTTCTGTTGAGTGTGTTGCAGCCATCAAATTCTAAATTTGTGAATGTTTACAGAATACAATTAAGTTGGTCAGTAAAACTATTGAAAATCTTTTCTTTGTACTTTTGTCAGTTAAATAAAGGTTCATGTGAATTAACATATCACAGATTTTTGTTTTAATTGCATTTTGGAAAATATCCCAACTTTTCTGGAAATGGGGTTTGTACATAAAAGGTTTGTTCTGCAAAAACCTTTGTACTTAATTCCTCACTTCTATGACTTATGCTTTTTTTCCTAACAATCATACTTGTGTTACAGGTTTCCCCCGCTATCCGAGAATAGAGCGTTCCTATGAAACCTTTTGTAAGCCAAAATGGCGTAAAGCGAAGAAGCAATTACCATTAATTTATATGGGAAAAATTTTTGAGCGTTCCCAGACCCAAAAAAAAACTACCAAATCATACCAAATAACACATAAAACCTAAAATAACACTAACAGTAAAAGCAGGAATAATATGATAAATACACAGCCTATATAAAGTAGAAATATCGTATGTACAATGTAGTTTCACTTATCAGAATCAGGAAGATTCAGCCAAAACCGATTTGTAGAAAAAAAAATCGGCGCATACACACATGCGCACACACCTGCCCGCACAAGGCTTCACGGTCATTGTAGTCTTTCTCAGGGTAAACACAATTTTAAAGCAGGCGCCTTTTTTTTATATAAAGGTGAAAATCCTCTTTGCATTTCTTTCAGTTAGCGAAAACAGGTACTAACATAGGTCTTTCGTAAAAGCGAACTTTCATAAAGCGGGGGACACCCGTATATTATTTCCATAACTTGAAGCCAAGCACTCTCTTTTTAACTTCATAACTTGCAAACTTATCTCAAAGCTTACTTCAATTGATCTCTAGATAAGTACAACTACCAGTTTCCTACCTGGTTGATTTAGCAATCCTTCTTTGTCAATTACTTTTCTCAAAAAAATATTAAATGTTAATAACATTTTGTACTATGTTTTTTCCCCATCTCCACCACTGTACTTGAAAAATAACATTTCACAGAAGACGTGACAAGGAAGAAGGGCTGGAAAGGTAAGTACAAAAAGAATACAGGGAAATGAGAAATTTGGAGAGAAGGCTTGGACAAGTCAACTTAGAGCTGTTCTCCACTTATGTTTTTCCAGCTTGTGTCTTGGGTAGAGCCTACTTCTCTGTGATTTGAAAACGCCATGCAATCTGGCTAGAAATGAAAGAATGGAAAGCGCAAAGAGGACAAAGTGACACCAGAAGTTAACAGACATGTAAATTATTCTTGCATCTTGTGGATGAAGGAGAATATTGAGACATGTCACAGTGAACCATAAAGCAATCTAAAAAATAGGGTGGGAGTATTTGGGAGGGGAAAGGGGTGGAAAGATGGAAAGGTTATTACGCAAAACAAGACAAGGGAACATGAATATTTCGTAACCTCTCCAGTTATAACCAAAAACTAGTGCTTAGATAGTGTAGTGGAAAGATAATTCAAACAAACTAAGAGAAATTGGAAGAAGGTGTAGATGGTCCAGTTATTATGCACCATATTAGGATAAATAACATTAAACTATCGAGCAAGTCATGCTAAGAGAATGGGAACAATTTCAATTGTGAGAAAAGGACAACATGGGTGATGATCTAGTTTATTGCTGGAGCAACATGTTAATTAGTATGCAGAGATAAACAGTGCCTTGAAAAAAATATTCAACCCCACAACTATTTTCACATTTTACTGTCTCATTTTCTAATTTAAAATGTATTGGAGTAGGATTTTTAGGCTAATCTATAAAACACTGTGCATCACATCAAATCAAAAGAAAAATTCTAAAAACTGTCAACAATTTACTAAAAATTAAAAACCAGAATTGTGAGGCTGAGAAACTTTTCATCCCATTTGTAATTACTACACTAACTTGTCTCAGATACAATACTGTATATAACCTTACCAACTCATCCAATCTGTTGATGTAGAAAATTGGAGGATCATCTGTTTTCAATGAATAAATATGCGCTCTCTCTTAAGTTTTAACAATATGGTAGATTTTCAACAGACCAAACCAAAATTAAGACAAGGAAGTTAGGTCAGGGAAATAATAATAGAGAAGCACAAATCTGGGGAAGGGTACAAGACAATCACAAAGGCACTGATCATACCTCAAAGCTCAGAGCAGTTCAACATGAAAAAGTGGAAAAAATATGAAACCACAGCCACACTGCCTAGGTCAGACCACCCCTCTAAATTTAGTCGCCGGTGAAGAATGGCACTTGTAAGAGACTACTGTGACACCAGTCACTCTGAGTGAGCTGCAGAAGTCAGTGGCTGCAAATGGAGATGAAGTTCATTGCTCTACATACAGGGAATGAGGAAAAGTGCAGCTGACTCATATCGTTTCATTTTGCCAAATCATATCATTTTCTCAAGGCCCAGTAGCACATGCTTTGCTGCCCAGTGGTTGGGGACCACTGTGCTAGGAGGACCAGTCAGCTGAACCTTGCTGTAGAGTTCAAAGTAAAACTATCAAAGTGCATTTATGACACCATACACACCCCTGAGATTCATTTTCTTGTGGGAATACTCAATAAATCCAATAACCATAATAGAATCAATGGAAGACCATACCAACAGGACTGACAACCAGTGTGCAAAAGACAAGAGACTACGCAAGTACAAAAAAAACGAATACTAATAAATGAGCAATAAGTATCCAGAACATGTCAATAATCAGCTCCTTGGTTTTGCTGACATTGAGTAAGAGGTTGTTGCTGTGGCACCACTCAGCCAGTTTTTTTAATCTTCCTTCCTATATGCTGATTTGTCACCACTTTTGATTTGCCATATGACAGTGGTGTAATCAGCAAACTTAAATTGTGCTTTGGAATTGTGCTTAGCCAAACAGTCCTAGGTGTAAAGTGAGCAAAGCAAGGGGCTAAGAACACAGCCTTGTGGTCCACCTGTGCTGATAGAGATTTTGGAAGAGATATTATTGCCGGTCTGAACTGACTGGGGTCTGCAACTGAGGAAATCCAGGATTCAATTGCACAAGGAGGTATTGAGGCCAAGATCTTGAAGCTTATTGATTAGTTTTGAGGGGATGATAATACTGAATGCTGAACTGTAGTCGATAAAAAGCATCCTGATGTATGCACCTGATGATGGTACAAAGGCTAGACAGGGAAGTAAGCTAGTCCTTGAGGAGTAGGAGAATACAATAACCCTATAGTGAGGGTACCCGCAGATAGATAGATATAGATAAACAACAGGAATTCTGCAGATGCTGGAAATTCAAGCAACTCACATCAAAGTTGCTGGTGAACGCAGCAGGCCAGGCAGCATCTCTAGGAAGAGGTACAGTCGACGTTTCAAGCCGAGACCCTTCGTCAGGACTAACTGAAGGAAGAGTGAGTAAGAGATTTGGAAGTTGGGGGGTCTGCAGGGAGCACTCATGGAGTGAGGTCGCTTCTTTGGCTTCGCTCCATCCCTGTTATTCTTTTCAACCTTTGATCTCCTTGATCTAATCAACTTTAAGTACACCAGAAGATTTATTTTATCTTCTTGATTTACTGATTAATTGATTTCCTTTCGTCAACTGCAAATTTCGAGTTTAGAGAAATGAGTACGAGATCTAGAACCAAAAATGGGAAAGACGCTGATGGGAACGGAGCAAAGAAGAAAGGTGATTCTAAACAAACGGAATTAACTTACGAAGTTATGGAGGAAATGTTTGAGAAGCAGCGGATAAAGTTATCTGATAGCTTATCGGCTCAATTTGAACAACATCGCCAAAGCCTCAATGAAGATTTAAAATCAATCACGGACTCTTTGAAATCCTTGGATTCTGATGTTCAGAAACACGATGCTAAAATTTCTGAACTGGATACTAAATCTCAGAAGACGGACACAAAAGTCGAGATCTTAGAGAAGAATCTAGCTTCGACTACTAAACAACTTCAACAACTTAAATCCAAAGTTATTGATCTTGAGAATCGATCGAGAAGACAAAACTTGCGTTTAATCGGTTTACCCGAGGATGTTGAGGCTGGAGATCCTGCAATATTCTTTGCTCAACTTTTAAAAGATTCGTTCGGTTCAGTTTTTCCCAATGATCCTCCATTACTCGACCGCACCCATCGTATACCGTGGACAAAGTCGGCAGCGATTGCTTCTAAACCTAGACCAGTTATTCTTCGTTTCCATTATGTCAATGTTAAAGAACAACTTCTCCAGGTTGCTCGTCGACAAGGGATGATCAAGTATCACCAGCATTCCTTCAGGATAGTTCAAGATTACAGTCCTGAAGTGATGAAAGAACGACTGACTTTTAAACCTCTAATGTCGGAATGCTATCAAAAAAATCTCAAACCGGCACTATTGTATCCTGCACGTCTCAGAATCTCTCTTCCCGATGGAAATCGTCGTGTTTTCCATTCTACGACTGCTGCCCGAAGCTTTTTGGATGATAAGTTCCCTTCTGATACAGATACCCTCTCTTAATCTGTGTTGGGTGCTTCCAGCACCAATTCTTTTTTCTTCTGGTGTCTTCTTTATAAAATGAACCTCTTATTATCACGCGATGAAGGTTTATTTTAAGTCTAAGATTTTTGTTCTTTATTTACTACTATAGTTGTTACTCTATAACTTATATAGATTATTTATCTTCTGTAAATTAACATCAGTTTTTTTTTAGTTAACCTTTTGTTTTAACTTTTCCTTTTTCGTTATTATTTATGATATGATTCGACGATCATTTTTAGTTATATGTTTCCTACTTTTGGTTTTTGCATAATCAAAATGGTGATTTGTCTTTCTTTTTGCTTAACTTCCTTTGTTTCTTTTTTGGGACGCCGTGTTCCTATGCTTCTTCTTCCCATAATCCTTCTTTCATTTTAGAAGCGATTTTTTATTTATTCGTTTATAACTAATTATATGTACTGACTGCTTTTTTAATTTATATATTTTACTAATTTTTATTATGTAGATTAATTATTATATTTGTTATTTTTTACATGCATTAGTTTCTGGGAGATCTTTTATTTAACATATATTTTTGGAGTTGCCCCCTGCAGAAATGGGGTTAGAATTAGTTTTAGTTAGAGCTTCCTTCAGCCATTTCTGGCTTAGTTCGGGGTTCTTGGGGATGGGGGGTGGGTCAGTCCTTTTCTTTTTTAATTTTTTCTATTGGGCTGCTTCAGAACTACCAAGATGTCCGCGGTGTCGGGATTTCCGGTTCCTCTCTAATCATGTATTCCTCTTCCGGTTCTATGAGTTCACATTGTGGTTAACCCTTTTCTTACCAAAGGGTTAACTCTTAATTATGGCTCATACTATTAATTTTGTTTCTTGGAACACAAATGGTTTAAACCATCCTATAAAACGGAAAAAGGTTTTCAAAGTGTTCCAAAGACTGAATGCTCATATTATTTTTGCACAAGAGACTCATGTAAGGAAAGAGGATAATCAACGCTTCTTTAAGTTTTGGAAAGATCATCAATACCACTCAAATGCTCAAGCCAAAATTAAAGACGTTTCAATTTTTATTGATCCTTCAATTACATTTATCCATCAAGACATTATTTCGGATCCTAATGGCAGATTTTTGTTAATTACTGGGGTACTTTTTAATAAAAAGGTCGCTATGGTGAATGTTTATGCTCCGAATGTGGATTACCCTGAATTTTTTAAACAATTATTCACTTCCTTTCCTAACTTAAACGAGTATATGTTGATAAAGGGTGGTGATTTTAATTTATGTCTGAATCCCATGTTGGACAGATCCATAGCTAGTCCGGCTTTACCGAACAAGTCAGCTACTATTATTAATTCTTTTATGTTGGATTCTGGGATTTTAGAAATTTGGAGATTTCTACATCCAAATGACAAGGAATTCTCCTTTTTTTCACATGTTCACCGTTCTTTTTCCCGAATTGATTATTTTTTGATTGACTCCCGTTTGATTCCAGATGTACTTGATTGTAATTATGATAGTATTGTTATTTCAGATCATGCTCCACTGAAACTTTCCATCAAGTTAATGGACACCTCCTGTACTAGCCGACAATGGCGATTTAACCCTATTTTGCTTCAAGATCAAGATTTTGTCAAATTTATAAAGGAGCAGATCGATTTCTTTTTTTCAACTAATACTACGGACGAAGTTTCCAATGGAACTGTTTGGGATGCCTTTAAAGCTTATATCCGTGGTCAGATCATTTCCTATTCGGCTGGTTTGAAAAAACGTGTTAACAATGAAATACTTTTGTTGGTTGATAAAATTAAAGAAGTCGATAAAAAATATGCTATTTCTCCCAGTAAGGAGCTGTACAAACATAGAGTTGAACTCCAATTGGAACATAGTTTATTATTAACATCCTCCATCGAAAATCAATTAATGAGAACTAGGAGTGATTTTTATATTCATAGTGATAAATCGGGTAAATTACTGGCTAACCATCTGAAATTCGATTCGGTTAAACGTCAAATTACTAAGATTCGTAAACAGGATGATACTTTCACGGTGGATCATGCTGGGATAAATCAAACCTTTCAAGAATTCTATACCTCTTTATATCACTCTGATTTTCCTCATCACTCTAATTTTATGCATGACTTTTTAAGTAAATTGAGTTTTCCGAAATTATCACCCAAAGAGTCCCTATCATTAGAAACTTCCATTTCAGAGGAAGAAATAATAACTGCAATCTCATCTTTGAATTCTGGTAAAGCACCCGGTCCGGATGGGTTTACAGTGGAATTTTTAAAATTTTTTTCTTCCATTCTTTCCTCTAAGTTGTCTAGAATATTCAAGGAAGCAATCAGCTTAGGTAAATTACCACAATCGTTTTATGAAGCCTCTATTTCCTTAATTCTTAAAAAGAATAAAGATCCTACTGATTGTACATCATACAGACCAATATCTCTTTTGAATGTAGACTCTAAAATTTTTTCAAAAATTCTAGCAACTAGATTGGAGAAGGTGTTACCTCAAATTATTTCTATGGATCAAACCGGATTCATTAAGAATCGCTATTCATCCTTTAATATTAGGAGGTTAATGAATATTGTTTATACCCCTTCATTTACCACCCCGGAATGTATTATCTCTTTAGATGCTGAGAAAGCTTTTGACAGAGTCGAATGGCCTTATTTATTTAATGTTCTTGAGAAATTTAATTTTAATTTGACATTTATATCTTGGATTAAATTGTTATATTACTCCCCGGTAGCTTCGGTTTGTACAAATAATTATAGATCTCCCTTTTTTCGTCTTTTTCGTGGCACTAGGCAAGGTTGTCCTCTTAGTCCTTTGCTATTTAATATTGCTCTTGAACCTTTAGCAATTGCTATTCGTAACTCGCCAAATATTGTTGGTATTACCCTTGGGAACAAAATACATAAGTTATCATTATATGCAGATGATTTGCTGCTATATATCTCTAACCCGGAGAAGTCAATTCCTGCTATTTTAGATTTGTTAGCTCAATTTAGTAACTTCTCTGGTTATAAATTGAATCTTAATAAGAGTGAATTATTTCCTTTAAATAAGCATGTACCTATTTATCGATTTTTACCAATTAAACTGGTTAATGATTCATTTATATATTTAGAGATAACAATTACGAAAAAATATAAAGATTTATTTAAAGCTAATTTTTTTACCTTTAATTGATCAGACTAAACTGTTATTTACCAAATGGTCGCCAATCTCTTTGTCTTTGATTGGTCGGATTAATGCTATTAAGATGATCATTTTGCCTAAATTTTTGTATATATTCCAATCAGTCCCAATTTTCATCCCAAAATCTTTTTCTGATAATGTAGACTCAAAAATTTCCTCATATATTTGGCAGAATAAAAATCCTAGGTTAGGTAAAAGGTATTTACAGAAGTCTAAAAAGGAGGGAGGGCTTGCCCTCCCGAATTTTAGATTCTATTATTGGGCAATTAATATTCGATATTTAAAATTTTGGTTACGAGATCTGGATGTATCTTTAAACCCTCATTGGGTAAATCTTGAATCTAATTCATTACAAGGGCTTTCCTTGGGTTCGGTTTTAGGAACTTCACTTCCTTTTACTTCTTTTAAATTATATAAACAAATGAATAACCCAATAGTTAAGCATACTTTACGTATATGGTTTCAATTTCGAAGATTTTTTGGGTTTAATCAATTTATCCTAGCAAGCCCTATCTTGTCAAACTTTCTTTTTCAACCTTCCACGATGGATCAAACCTACTCTGATTGGAAAATTAAAGGTATAATATCTTTTCGCGATTTATTTATGGATAATTGTTTTATGTCTTTTGATCAACTTTCTAATAAATATAACTTACCCAGATCTCATTTTTTCAGATATTTACAGATTAGGAACTTTTTAATTACTGTTTCCCCTAATTTCCCACATCCATATCCAACGGATATTTTGGAAAAAATTTTAGATTTAAATCTCTCTCAGAAAAGTGTTGTAGCAATTATATATAATATAATTATGAATCTATGTCCTGATGCTTCTAATAAAATTAAAGCTGACTGGGAAAGAGAACTTGAGATTACTATACCGACTGAAAAATGGGAAAAAGTTCTTCAGTTGGTGAATTCATCCTCTGTATGTGCTAAGCATAGGTTGATACAGTTTAAAGTAGTGCACAGGCCTCATATGTCCAAAGATAAACTATCTCGTTATTACTCTTATATTAATCCAATATGTGACAGATGTCATTTTGAGATAGCTTCTCTAACCCACATGTTTTGGCCATGTCCCCTGTTGCAGAAATATTGGAAAGATATTTTTGATATTATTTCAACGGTTTTAAATATAGATTTACAACCGCATCCAATTACTGCTATTTTTGGACTACCAGTGATAGATTTAAATAATTTAACCTCTTCATCACGAAGAATGATTGCATTTCTTACTTTAATGGCCAGAAGGTCTATTTTATTGAATTGGAAAGAGATTAATCCTCCTAAGGTATTTCATTGGTTTTCACAAACTATGCTGTGTTTGAATTTGGAGAAAATTAGAAGTGCAGTTTATGACCCTTCCATCAAGTTTGAAAAAACTTGGAGGCCATTCATTCAGCATTTTCACTTAATGTAATATCTTTATTTCCAAACCTATTCTATTTCTCTGTATTGTTGTTGGAGGGGAATGGAGTCGTTGGCACTGAGGTTTTCTTCTTTTTCATTTTTAAGTTCTTAGATTTGCCCAAGTCTTTTAGTTTAGTTGATTAATTTTGTCTTTCTTTTGGGTTGGGGTTTTCTTTTTGGTTTTGGTTTTTTTTTCTTTTTCATGTTTTTTTTAGTTTTTTTTTTATCTGTTTTATCCGTTGTTAGTTCTACGTGATTGGGAGTTTTGTCAAATTTCAATATTGGACTTTACAATTACTGTTTGTAAGTGTAACAATTTATCTCCTATTATTTGTATCATTGCTATGTTTTGTTTATATATTCTAAAATTAATAAAGAGATTGAAAAAGAAAGAAAAGAAAGTTGGAGGGGGAGGGGGAGATCCAAAATGATAGGAGAAGACAGGAGGGGGAGGGATGGAGCCAAGAGCTGGACAGGTGATTGGCAAAAGGGGATACAAGAGGATCATGGGACAGGAGGTCTGGGAAGAAAGACAAGGGGGGGGAACCCAGAGGATGGGCAAGGGGTATATTCAGAGGGACAGAGGGAGAAAAAGGAGAGTGAGAGAAAGAATGTGTGTATAAAAATGAGTAACAGATGGGGTACGAGGGGGAGGTGGGGCATTAGCGGAAGTTAGAGAAGTCGATGTTCATGCCATCAGGTTGGAGGCTACCCAGATGGAATATAAGGTGTTGTTCCTCCAACCTGAGTGCGGCTTCATCTTTACAGTAGAGGAGGCTGTGGATAGACATGTCAGAATGGGAAAGGGATGTTATTATTATTATATTATTTTCCCTAACTTCCGCCACCTCCAACGGGATCCCACCACTAAGCACATCTTTCCCTCCCCCTCTCTCTGCCTTCTGCAGGGATCGCTCCCTACGCGACTCCCTTGTCCATTCGTCCCCCCGCCCATCCCTCCCCATTGATCTCCCTCCTGGCACATATCTGTGTAAGCGGAACAAGTGCTACACATGCCCTTACACTTCTTCCCTTACCACCATTCAGGGCCCCAAACAGTCCTTCCAGGTGAGGCAACACTTCACCTGTGAGTCGGCTGGGGTGATATACTGCGTCCGGTGCTCCCGATGTGGCCTTTTATATGTTGGCGAGACCCGACGCAGACTGGGAGACCGCTTTGCTGAACACCTACGCTCTGTCCGCCAGAGAAGGCAGGATCTCCCAGAGGCCACACATTTTAATTCCACATCCCATTCCGATTCTGACATGTCTATCCAACTTACTAACTCTTCCTTCAGTTAGTCCTGACGAAGGGTCTCGGCCTGAAACGTTGACTGTACCTCTTCCTAGAGATGCTGCCTGGCCTGCTGCGTTCACCAGCAAATTTGAGATATAGATAAAAATCAGATAGGGCTTAAAATTTTCTTTTGAGCTTAGAGCTTTGCAAACAGGAACCCAATACCATCAGAGAAGAAGTTAGCATTATCTCCATAAACAAACCTGACAGAATTAGAGATAAACACAAGAAAGTCTGCAGATGCTGGAAATCCATAGCAACACACACAAAATGCTGGACTGAACCATTTAAAATATTGAAGGAGACAAGAGATGAGATTTCTGGTGCCTTGACCAGCATCTTTGTGTCCTGTCTGGGCACAGGTGAGATCCTGGAAGACTGGCAAGTGGCTAATGTAGTACTGCTATTTAAGAAGGTGCCTTATAGACCAGTAAGTCTCTCATCAGTTGTAGGGAATTTTCTGCAGAAAATTCTTAGGGATAGGATGAATGAGCATTTGGAAATCAATGGCCTAATTAGAGAGAGCCAGCAGGATTTTGTGCAGGGCAGGTCATGTCTTATCAATTTGATTGATGTTTTAATAAGGTGATGAGCGAGATCGCTGAGGGTAGGGCAGTGGATGTTGTCGACATAGATTTTAGTAAGATGTTTGACCAACTCCCTCATGGGAGGCTAATCCAGAAAATTAAGATGAATTAGCTGTTTGGATCAGAACTGGCTTGCATATAGAAGACAGAAGGGAGTAGGTGAAGGGACTTACCTACAGACTTGGAGGTCTGTAATTAGTAATTGGGTCTGTAATTCCACAAGGATCTGTGCTAGGATGTCTGCTGTTTGTGATTTATATAAGTAACTTGAATGAAAATGTAGATGGGTGAATTAGTAAATTTGCAGATGATACAAAGATTGATGGAGTTGTGGATAGTGTAGGAGACTGGGAAAGAATACAATGCAATATAGTTCAGTTGCAGATATGGGCAGAGAAAAGGCAGATTGAGTTTAACCCAGATAAATGTGAGGTGTTGCACCTTGATAGGGCAAATACAAGGAGACAATACACTGAAGGGTAAGATCCTGAACAGTGAAATCTTGGGATTCAAGTTCATAGCTCCTTGAAAGTAGCTACACAGGTCAAAAAGGTGGTTAGGTCTTATGGAATGCTTGCTATTAGTTGAGGCACTGAGTTCAAAGATAAGAGGTTACGTTGCAACTTTATAAAACTGTTTGGAGCATTGTGTTCTGGAGCATTGTGTTCTGGTCTTCACACTATAGGAATGATATTGAAGCTTTGAAGAGAATGCAGAAGAGGTTTACCAGGTAGACACCTGGTTTAGAGGGCACGTGCCATCACAAGAGGCTAGATAAACTTGGGTTGTCTTCTCTGGAGTGGCGGAGGCTAAGGGGAGATCTGACAGAGGTTTACAATATTACGAGAGGCACTGATAGAGTAGACAAAGAATGTCTGTTTCCCGGGGTTAATATGTCTAACACCAGAGGGCATGCATTGAAGGTGAGGGGGGTAAGCTCAAGGGAGACGTGAGGATTGTTTTTGTACTCAGAGTTGTGGATGCCTGGAATACACTACCTGGTATGGTGGTAGAAGCTTTTAAGAGACATTAGATGTAAGAGATGTAAGGAAGATGAAGGGATATGGACATTGTGTAGGTAGGAGGGATTAGCGCTTGGGTGTTTTCAATTTGCTTTTTTAGCTGGCTTGGCAAAACACTGTGGGCCAAAGGGTCTGTTCCTGTGCTTAACTATTCAATGTTCTATTGTGAACTTGCAGGCTCTAAAATCTGACATTTTCTTCTGAGCACAGTTGTGCACTTTTGTGATAGGCATCCTTCTTCAGTACTTGTGCCTGTAAAATACTGTCATTTGTTTTCCACTTTTACTGTACAAGTATTCCTAATTTGAGCAGTACACATTTTCTCCTGTTATAACTGAAATCAGTACAATGGATTCCAGTTAATTAGGGTACATTGGGACCAGTACCTTGGCCCAATTAAGTGGCTGTCCCAATCAGTCGAAGTTTCAAGAAAGTAGCTAAAAGGGAATTTAAAAAAACAAATGGAGTAACAAATTAGGTATTTAAATGAAATACAGAACAAATTAGAACACTACCAATACTACCACAGTACTATAAAACTGTGTATTCGTTTCCATTATTTAGCAGTGGAGAAATTTATCCATGTCATGTTCTTTTGACAGTAAGTGAATCAGTGCACCTGGTGTAGATAATAGGTTGCCTTCATACAATGCTGTCGATGATTGCATCCTCCATCTTCGTTAACATTTTAACATTCAAGATTATTGTAGATAACTTCAAATTCTCTGTAGTTTCTAACTTGAAGCAGTGAAATAGTTTCATTTCACTCATCAATTCAAATGCTTGAAACTACAGTGAGCAAAACAGTTCTGAATTGTCTTACTGTTTATTTCTCATCAACTATTGTGGCAAAATTGCTGCTTTTTGAACACAAACACACACAACTGAAGCTATTTAAAACCTGTTCGCTTGAAGCATGATATTGTGTCTAATGGCCATGAAAATGCATGCGACTGATAACTAGTTAGAAAGTGTTTGGCAACAATCTCCTGACCCAATTAAGCGGTATAATATTCCAAATAAACAAAGGGAATTCTGGTTATTTTCTTGATTACTTTTTGTTCTCCAGGAGTTGTTTCAGAAACCAAAATCACAGAAGAATAGACGTAAAATGTTCATGTTTGACAAACTATTAAATTCAGTTTAGAAATAAGAGTAAATAAAAGTAATGCAGTGGGACTAATATGTACAAATATTCAAATAGACTCACAGCTAAGATAAAAGCATGTGAGATCATAACAAAATAATTAATAAGTTGGCTACAAGAACGTTATATAGAGATTACAGTCAGTTATTCAATCAGGTTAAGAGTGGCATTGCTTTTTTTTCCAGTGCCAGGATCACTGTTCACAATTTTGATAAGTGATATGGAGCAGGAAAAAAAGTAATAAAAATAGTCTCAGATACTCCCAAATGTAAGCAAATATTCCTGAAAGTTCTCACTGCTGTCAATCTGACTGCTCTACAACATTGAGTCCTGCAGTAGCATCAACTGTTGGGGAATCTACCACTGAATCTGCATTCATTACCTCCACTTACTTCAGTGGAAAGGACATGCAAGTTACATTTAATTTACATTTTGAACTAATTGGTTTAAGCTAAATACCTTCAATTGCTATTCACTTTCCATGGCTAAGTTTTACTTATTAATTAGAATTTTTAAAAAAATTAATAGAATGGCTAGTTTGTTATAATTTTTGAATTATTTATTTGTTAGCAGATTTGATAGCTGGCAAACATGAGGGTATGATTTAGCTGATTGCTAAAGCATTTCTTAGGGAGATGGGTACAAGATCTTACTAGTTACAAATGCAAAATATAACATTCTTGTAGACAACTTATTAATTATTTTGTCGTGATCTCACATGCTTTTATCTTAGCCATGAGTCTATTTGAATATTCATACATATTAGTCCCACTGCATTACTTTTGTTTACTCTTATTTCTAAACTGAATATCGATAAAATATCTAATAAAGTGTTCGGGAGAAATGTGGGATTTGCAACCATTTGATGGAGTGATTAGGATGCATTCAAGAACATATATTAAATGTAGTCACACATTTATCAAGAGTTAGTTCCTAACACAGATCCCAATTCCACCTGAGCATCTATGGGAGGAAATGAACAGTCAACATTTCAGGTTGAGACTCTTCACCTGGACTGGAAACTCGAGCAGCCAGTGAAAGGTCTGGACCCAAAATGTTGATTGTTTAATTCCCTCCAAAGATGCTGTAAGACCCTTTGAGCTCCTCCAGCATTTAGTCTGTTGTTTCAGATCCCAGCATCTGCAGTCATCTGTTTCCCCAGTTCCACCTGAAGTGGATTTGCTGCAGACAAGTTTGCTATCTCATTAATTACTCGTATGCAAATTTCCTAAAACAAGGAAATGCAATGAGTTTGAGGATGACTATGATGTTATTAGTTGGTTTGTTTTCTTATGCAAATAAAATCTAAAACACAAAAAGACAAAAATTACTACAAGTTACAATAAGAAATATAATAAATAAATAGAGCAAAATAGTTACACAGATGATGTACCTCGTAGTGTACTGAAATCCTGTGCCAGCCAACTGGCTGGAGTGTTCAAGGACATCTTCAACCCCTCACTGTTACGGTCAGAGGTTCCCACCTGCTTCAAAATGGTGTCACTTACACCAGTGCTCAAGAAGAGTAGGGTCAGCTGCTTCATTGACTATTGACCAGTAGCCCCCACATCTACTGTGAACAAATACTTTGAAAGACTGGTCATGGCTAAAATTAACTCCTGCCTGAGGAAGGATCTGGACCTGCTGCAATTTGCCTACTACCACCACATGTGTACAGCAGGTGCAATCTCAGTGACTCACAATCCAACTGTGGACCACCTGAACACCAATGCCTCTATCAGGCTGCCGTTTATTGATTACAACTCAGCGTTCAACACCATCATCCCTTCAGTACTAATCAACAAGCTTCAAAACCTGGGCCTCTGTACCTCCCTCTGCCACTGGATCCTTGACTTCCTCAAAGGGGAAGCCACTGTCAGTGCAGATCAGTAATAACATCTCCCCCTTGCTGACCATCAACACAAGCATACATCAAGGATATGAGCTTAGCCCATTTTTCACTCTCTCTACATTCAGACTGTGTGGTTAGGCATAGCTCAAATACCATCTATAAATTCCCTGATGACACCACTGTTGCTGACTGAAATTCAGATGGCAACAGGGAAGCATACACGAGTGAGATGGATCAGCTGGTTGAGTGATGGTTCATCCTCTTGAAGGACACTTTGTCATCAGCCTCTGAAACAGAGATCACAGGGTCACCAAATGCTGTGGGTAATTGCACAAGCGTAGTGGTATTCTCCCTTTCAAAACGTGCATAAAAGGTTACTATGGAGTGATGCATCACGTCCATTTATGCAGTTGGGTTTCACCTTATAGGAAGTAATAGCATGCAAACCCTGCTATAGTTGTTGTACATGCAACTGTGTCTCTAACTTCACACAGAATTGCCTTTTGGCTCTTACAATGGACTTCCACAGGTCGTACTTGGATTTGTTATAGGGCTCTGAATCACCAGTCTTGAATTGCTAGATCTAGCACTCAGCAGACTGAGAATCATCTGGTTCATGCAAGGTTTCTGGTTCATAGGATGCCTCAATAATTCCTAAAGTCTTGCTAAAGCAGGATTTGAACTACCTTCACAATGATTCCAGAACCTAAGATGGAAATAGTAATAATATATATCAATATTTTCCACTTTTAATAATTTTTATCTCATTATCTTCCATTTGTTCATAGCTTTTACCCATGGAGCTCTAAGCTACCTCCAATGCTTAAAGAAAACTTCACATAGAAGTGCTCTATTAATGAATGGAATACGCAAATGTAAGATGTGACAAACCAGACAAGTTTACCTGAAACATCATTTTAATAACTAAAAAGCATTTTGTGTTAATAATTTCTACATAGCAAATTAGCTGTGATGCACTTAGATTGCTATTTTTATAATTGGATTAATACACCAGGACTTTTAAAAACGTTAAATGATCTACCTGTTTTCCAGATCAGAAATGTCCGTTTGCAACTTCAGGTACCATTTCTCAGCCTGGCAGAACAACTGACGCAGTAGCAGCACGTTAGTGTAAGTGGTGTTGATGAGCTCGGACTCTACCTCACTATGAACAACAACCTTCAGTCCATCTAGAATTTCTGTCACTTCATCCACAGTAAATGTGTCTTCAGTCAGTCTGGTACAAAAATAATAAATATTAGATATAGTATTCCTAAATCATTAAACATCCCTTTATATTACTTTAAAACTGAAATCAATTTTTATATACATACATTAAGCTGATATTATGATATCAGCTATTGCCCGGTTGAGATGGTAAGGAAATACTAGAGTACCTTTTCCATTGCCAGAATTAAGCCAGCAGCCAGAATATATCCAAGAAGATTTTTTTCCCTCCATGTTCTACCTGAACTTTAATCTAATATTTTTGTACATAACTGAACTTTGGAACTTATCTAAATAAGAAAAGAAAACTGACATAACCGAAGTGTCATTCAGTCCTGGGAATATCAATAGCAATGGCTTTGAGATGTTGAGTCTAAATGTCTTAAAACTGTTGCTTGATAGTTTTCTAATTTACAGATTTGCTGTATGCATAGAAACAAAACCAAGCAACTCAGATTATAGGAAAGACTTCCCCAAGCTCCACTGAGTAATTAAGTTTTAGAGTAACTGTTTTGAATTTAGATGCCAGTTAAGGTGTTATTACTTTGGATAATTGTCCTCAGATAATGAGTGCTGGTTTTCCTTAGACCAGTGCAGTTTTTGCAGTAATGTTAGACAGGCAATTCCAGAGCAATGAACAAACAGCAATATAGTTTAACATCTTGGCAAAAGGGTGTGCCCAGGACATTGCTCCTAGTTTTTTTTTTCCAGCAGTAGAAACCACAGGAGAAGTCGCAGTCACGATAAACTTGTTTAATCTGCAAAGAACATCCTATTTAATCAAAACTGTAACCACAGTGTGGAAATGGTGGGACAGCTATTACATCATAAATAATACTTATCAAACAAATTTTCTGCTGTAAAAATGAACGAGAGATTCTGCAGATGCTGGAAATATGTTGCTTTGCTGTAAAGAGATGTCAAGCTTATTGAGTGGCAGTTGAATTTTACAAGTCATACATGAGCAACAATAAGCATTTAACCTGCATAGCCTATTCCATCACTCAATGTGATTATGGGTTTTCTGCAGAAAAGTAGTACTGAGATAAAAGATCATCATAATCCTATCAAACAGTAGAGCAGGTATGAGGGGTTCAATGGCCCTTTTCTATTTTATTACATTCTTATCCTGATCAAGCACCCAACTTCATGTAAACAATAATCTATTACCCTTCCACGAATATATCTCGCCAATAAAATCCCAAGTATCTTAAACTTCAAAATGATTGAACATCAACACAGCTGTTAATGGACGGGTTCCAATTCAGTTCCACCCTTAGCTTGAGGTTTAGATTATGAGGACACTCAGTCCTCGTTTATTGTCATTTAGAAATGCATGCATTAAAAAAATGATACAACGTTCCATCAGAATGATATCACAAGAAAATACAGACAAACCAAGACTAAAACTGACAAAACCACATAATTATAACATATAGTTACAACAGTGCAAAGCAATACCATAATTTGATAAAGAGCAGACCATGGGCACTGTAAAAAAAAGTCTCAAAATTCCGATAGACTCGTCATCCCACGCAGGTGGCAGAAGGGAGGAACTCTCCCCGCCAACTCGCCGATGCAGCACCATTGGAAGCACCCAACCGCCGCGGACTGTGAGTCCGTCCAAAAACTTTGAGCCTCCGACCAGCCCCTCCAACACAGCCTCTCCGAGCACCATCCTCTGCCAAGTGCTTCGATCCCACCCTGGCCACCGAGCAACAAGCAAAGCCGAGGACTCGGGGCCTTCTCCTCTGGAGATTCTGGACCACACAGTTACAGCAGCAGTGAAGCAGGCATTTCAGAAGTTTCATCAGATGTTCCTCCATGCTCTCACATCTGTCTCCATCAAATCAGGATTGTACATGGCACCCGACTTGACAAATAACAGACATCACCACCGGAGTGGCCGCTGTGAGCTGCATCGCGCTGCCATCTTCTTCTTTACCTACAAACTTTTACCACCATAAATCGGCAAGTTGTTTTGTTATGTCACCCCTCTTGCTGTGAAACGGGGACCCCTCTTTTCCCTTATTAGGGAAAGAGAGAGACTGTGATTATGTCAAATTACCAGGTGAACAGGATACTGCGCAAGTCTGTATCCTTACTGATGCTTTGTTGCACACTTGAGTGCTCGCTGGAGGGTGCAGATGCTATTTTGCTGATGGGGGGGTCATCGCTTTGGTGCTGCTTATGCATGAGAGGGGGAGCTGGACGGGCTTTGGAGCTCTAACATTTAATTGTCATTCATTCTTTGGGGCACTCCTCTGTTTTCATAGATGTTTGCAAAGAAAGTATTTCAGGATGTATATTGTATACATTTCTCCGACATTATTGAATTGATTTACTTGTTTTCTAACTATATTCGGTATATGTTCCTATTAATAAAGATATAAAATAATTCTATTAACTGTTTTCAGGAGGCTATTTTTTGCCTTATATAATTGTAAAAAAAAAGGTTTTATCATTGATTTTTCTTTTCACATTCAAAACATCAACAATTTTCAGATTTTCCATTGTAAGCTGCACAGTCTCTGCTTCATGCAAATAGAATAATAGAATGGCATAGTACAAGAAGCAGCCTTTCGATTGATTATGTCCTTCCTGGACAAATTAGTTCCTCTCTCTAGCCCCTCCTCTGTGGCTTTCCAAATATTTCTTTATTCTACAGTACATTTAGCCAGACTACAGTGAAACTCATCTGCACCACATCTACAGGCAAATTAAGTCAGTCTATTTTTGATTAAATTCTGCTGTCTTCCTCATTGTTTGCTTTAGAACTGCTATATCCTTCTCCCCTTGAATCCTTCCGAACATTTATTAACTTTAAAATCTTTGCAATTGCCCCATTTATTTTTTCAGCCTAAACCTTTGCAATGTACTCTCAGAGAATACTTTATTGGGTACAACTGTACATCTGCTCATTAATGCAAATATCTAATCAGCCAGTCATGTGCCAGGAACTCAATGTATAAAAGCATGAAGACATGATCAAGAGGTTAATTGTTGTTCAGACCAAACATCAGAATAGGGAAGAAATGTAATCACAAGTGACTTTGACCATGGGATGATTGTTGGCACCAGGCAGAGTGGTTTGAGTATCTCAAAAGCTGCTGATGTCCTGGAATTTTTCATGCACAACAGTCTCTAGAATAAGTAATGGTGCAGAAAAAGAACATCCAGTGAGCAGACAAAAACACCTTGTCAATGAGAGAAGTCAGAGAATGGCCATGCTAGTTTAGGACAACAAGAAGGTAACGGTAACTCAAGTAACCACATGTATCAACAATGGCGTGCAGAAGAGCATTTCTGAATGCAGATGCTGAACCTTAAACTGGATGAGCTACAACAACAGAAGACCACAAACATACACTCAGTGGCCACTTTATTAAGTATAGGAGGTACCTGGTACCATCTAGGTGCCACAGTAGTGTAGTGGTTAGCGTGGTGCTATTACAGCACAGGGCATTCCGGTGTTCAGAGTTCAATTCTGGCACGTTCTGTAAGGAGTCTCTGAACATCCTCCCTGTGGAATATGTGGGTTTTCCTTGGGTGCTCTGGTTTCCTTCCACAGTCCAAAGATGCACTGGGTAAGTTAATTGGTCAGTGTAAAGAGTCTCATGATTAGTTTGGGTTAATTGAGCTTGTGGAGTTGTTGGGGTGGCGTGGCTTGAAGGGCTGCAACAGCCTACTCCACACTGCATCACTAAATAAATAAATAAATAGATAGATAGATAGATCACCGAGTGTAGGTGGAACCAGTTCCAAGGATACTGCTTCTGCCTGTCTCAGTACAGTATCAGAAACCACTTCCCTCATTCACGTCTTTATATGTCACTCGCTGATGTTCATACACTTATAGTAATTTGCATACAACCCAAAATAATTCAGAGACTACAGTCTTTACTAAATTCTCAATTTATAATACTCCACCAACAGTAAATTTTGTCTAATATGAACTGCAAGAATTGGATTGTCCACTTACTCTTTCATATTCTTTCAAGGTATACTTCATACTACTAAACATGCCTGGTTTGCATTGATCTGACCTTCCTGCCCAACCCAATTCATAACCTCACACTTCTTAGCTTTAAGTAGTTATGTGCTAAACATTCCTTCCGACACCTCACTTGAGGTGTGTTGATGCTGGAAATGCGGTGAGAGGTTAGATAGTAAGTCATCTGGCTGGGCTAGATGCTAACACTAGGAGTATCCGAATTGGTCAGAATTCTGAGCAATGTTTGCTGCTTAAAAACAAATGACCACCTCTCCATCCCTACACACCCATTTCTGCAGACTCTCCAGAAATAATGAAATGTATTGAGATCTAGGAAATGGAAGGATCCCAGACCTGAACAGCCACTGCCATTTTACATTTTGTTTATAAGATGTTTACAATATTTGACTGAAACCTATTAACGTAAAGATATGGTGACAAATAATCCACGGTCAACAGGGAGGCATCACTTAAAAAAAAATGCCTGAGCACTAGAAAATTTAAAAGAAAACAACCCATAATGGTGTACCATTTTGGATTTCACACATATATTTCTTGGAATATTTAAAACTAGCATAGCAGGGCTACATGCTAAATCCCAATATTGTAAAGCAAGATATAAGACTACATTTTATCACACTATATTTAATGTATAGTGGGATGGTGATATTACAAGACCAAAACTAGAAAAGAAATATTCTATTTGCCTGTCAGACATAGCATGAACACTGGACAATATAAACCCATGTTTTGTCTATATATTTATCATTTTTTAAAATTTTACATCTTCAAAGAACAATCATCTTTTACATTAAAACACCCTGGCAGCTTATTTACAATTACATAGAATGTATAATATTCATTCTTTCTTCTCATCATCATTGGATAATTATGCACACCTGCTATCCTTCAGATCTTGAAAGCAAGAATCGACGGTTTTCAATCTCAATGCTCTTTTCGAACGAGCAAAGCGCATGTAGCTGATTACTGCATTCTGATGATGTTCATTTAATCCCAGCTCAGCCTGAGAAATAAAAATACAAACTTAATTTCCTATTTACAGAAAATCAATGGTTAATTATTTTATGCAATGGCATAGAGTGACAGAGTACTACAACACAGGAACAGGCTCTAGTTCATGCTGTTCCAATCTTCTCTCTAGTCCCATTTACCTGCAATGTGACAAACTAAATCAGTGACTAACACTATTATACCGAAAAAAAGATTAAATGTTTAGGCAGAACGACTCAATATTAGCTACACTGACAAGGGTATAAATGGCATAGTTTAATCCCCTCATAACCACTGGCTTCAGCAGCAAGAGATCACAAACATAAACTCAGTGGCCACTTCTTTAGTGTCTTGACCCACCGGATGACGGACTTTCTCCTCAAGAACGCTTACATCGACACTTCAGTGCAGAAGGGTGGAATTCCCGGAGTGCCTGGAATACACTGGAGTAGTCACCCCGCTGACCAGGAAGGTGCAAATGGGGAAGGGAGACCTGGTCGTGATCTCACCAATGCGTATGGATCAATATCCTACAAACTGGTGGAGTTTACGCTGGACCAACACCATGTTCCCAGAAAGATCAAGGACCTCATCATGAACTACTACGGGAAGTTCAGACTGAGAATCACTTCTGGAGCTATGACATCAGGCTGGCATAGGCTGGAGAAGGGGATTATAACTGGGTGCACAATCTCCATTATTCTCTTTGCCTTTGCCATGAATATGCCAGTTAAGGCAGCTGAGGCAGAGTGTAGAGGGCCGCTGACCAAGTCCAAGGTATATAAAATTATGATGGGTATAGATAGAGTGAATGCCAGCAGGCTTTTTACACTGAGGCAAGGGGAGAAAAAAAACCAGAGGACATGGGTTAAGGGTGAGGGGGGAAAAGTTTAAAGGGAACATTAAGGGGGGCTTCTTCACACAGAGAGTGGTGGGAGTATGGAATGAGCTGCCAGACGAGGTGGTAAATGCGGGTTCTTTTTTAACATTTAAGAATAATTTGGACAGATACATGGATGGGAGGTGTATGGAGGGATATGGTCTGTGTGCAGGTCAGTGGGACTAGGCAGAAAATAGTTCGGCACAGCCAAGAAGGGCCAAAAGGCCTGTTTCTGTGCTGTAGTTTTTCTATGGTTTTTATGGTGTTCGACAGCCCCCGATCAGAGCCTTTATGGATGACCTCATTGTCACAACAACATCAGTTCCTGGCAGCAAGTGGATCCTCCAGGGCCTGGAAAAGCTCGTTGCATGGGCAAGGATGAACTTCAAACCAGCTAAATCTAGGTCCATGGTGTTGGAGAAGGGCAAAGCGGTGGACAAGTTTTGTTTTACCTTGGATGGCACTACAATTCTATCTATCACCGAGAAGCCAGTCAAGAGCTTGGGGAAGGTCTTCGACTGTAGCCTCAGAGATGCAGCTGCCATCCGATCAACTTCCAAGGTTGAGAGCTGGATCAAACAAGCAGGAAGTGGAAGGCACAGGAAGGGCTGGTGGTAGCAGAGTCCCGGCTGAGACACAGGGCTGTGGTGGGGACAGTGTCAACTGGGTGAGCGGGTCTGTGCTCCGTTTCACAGCCTCGCTATGACAAGGCCAAAGGCAAGGACAGACACCAACTAGTCCTGGAGGAAGTGCGGGCTGGCATTGAAGAGGACAAGAATAGCAGGATGGTGGGCATGCAGCAGCAGGGAGCATGGACAAGGTGGGAAGGTGCGCTGGAGCAGAAAATCTCCCGGTCTGACATCTGGCAGGCAGAACCCCAGCGCATTAAATTTATGATCCAAGCTGTCCGTGATGTCTTGCCAAGCCCTGCAAATCTCCATGTCTGGGGCAAGAGCGATATACCAGCATGTCCTCTCTGTCCAGGAAGAGGATCACTGGAGCACATCCTTAGCAGTTGCCCTAAAGCCTTGGGGGAAGGTCGCTACCAGTGGCGTCATGACCAGGTGCCAAATGCAGCGGCAGAGGGCATTGCGATGGCCATGACCAACAGCAAACAGAGTGGTCAGAGGAAGAACATCTCCTTTGTCAGAGCCGGAGCACAGCCTCTACGTCAGCCCAGACCAGCATCATCATCGGGCCTGCTTAGCACCGCAGCAGACTAGCTGCTTCAAGTTGACCTGGAGAGGCAGTTGAAGTTTCCCGATCAAACAGCAACAACTTCACTGAGGCCGGATGTGGTCATTTCTTCAGTGTCCTCAAAGCAGGTTGTCTTCATCGAGTTGACGGTCCCCTGGGAGGACTGCATTGAGGAGGCAAATGAGCGGAAGTGGGCCAAGAAACAGGAGCTGGTGGAGCAGTGTTGGAGGGCTCGCTGCGAGCCCATCGAAGTAGGGTGCAGGGGTTTTGCCGGCCGCTCACTCTGCAGAGTCTACACCCTACTTAGCATCACTGGGGCCGGCAAGAGGAAAGCTATCAGGACCATCACAGAGGCTGCTGAGAGAGCCTCCAGATGGCTATGGATCAGGAGGGGTGATCCGTGGGCCAGTGCTGCTGGGACACAAGCTGGGGTCTGATCAACCCCAGCTGGGTCGCCTGGGCGAGGGTGTATGATGTTGAAAGACTCGAAACACCCGAAGACCCCAGGTTACATCACTGATGATGTGTCCCAGCGCATCAGCAGGGTGTATCTCAGAATCATTAGATACAAGAGATACCTAATGTACAGGGGGTACCTAATAAATTGTCCATTAGTTCCAAGAATTTAGAAACCACTGTTTCTAAATAACTCTGATATCAAAGATGTTTGGAAATATATTAAATGCATTATGAGTGAAAAATTTAAAAAATATTAACTCATTATTTTACTTAATGAAGTTAAGAAAAAGCACCTCTCTAGTGAGGATGGACAACCCCGTTCAAATGAACATGGGCACTATTATGTTGGCAAAAAGCTGAGGGGCAAGATACAAAGTCCATCTGGCCTTGCAACTCAGTTAAGACAAAAGAACCTTCCCAGAATACAACTGAGAATCAAGGGCCAAAGCAGAGACCAGAAATGCCAGCATCTAACTTTCAGCCTGCAGCATACTTTGGAGTTGCAGTGGGTGAAATTGCCTGAAGCTTTGACTTGAGCACTGCAATTAGACAATGGCACACTACAAGATCACCAACCGAACATTAGCCTCCATTGTTTTTCAACTTCTAACAAATGGTTGGCACAGGGTCAGTGGGCCAAAGAGGTGAGAAGTTATTTTTTTAATGGAAGTATGTTAAAGCCATCACATTTTCATTTGTTTTCAAATAACCACTACACCCAGTTTATGAACTTTAACATCAATATGTTTAATACTTATTTTTTTGTCCACCCTCTCAAATCCTTCTAATTCATTTTAACTATTACTAACTTCTGTTACTTGGTAATAAATTAGTATCATTAGAAAATATCACATCAACACATAATACATTAACTCTCCTCTTGGCAATTCATGGAATCTTAAAAAGGAAAACCACAACAAATCCTTCAGTATATTAATAGTCTACCCTCAAAAAAGTAAGATGTTTTACAGCAACACACACAAAATGCTGGAGGAACTCAGCAGGCCAGACAGCATCTATGGAAAAAGAGTGCAGTTAATGTTTCGGGCCGAGACCCTTCATCAGGACTCATCAGGGTGTTTAAGATTTTGTTTTCTTGTTGCTAAAAGTTTTCAATTCAGTCAGTTTATTATTAATTCTATGTGTTAAAATTTACATGCATAACTTACAGGGCAAGTTCCAAAAGTTCAAGTACAACTACTAGACAAACCAAGGGAACAATAGATTTTTTTGTCACCTCTATGGGATTAAAATTGCTTTCTCTTCTTTATTACCTTTTAGAAATTTTTACAAACAGACAAAGTGAGCACACAAATAGATGTTATAGACATTGTTGCTAGGTGACAATGTCTGTCTTGTTGGAGATAATGTAGAGCAATACAACAAGAAATACTGGCAGAAGAAGCATTGAACAAAGGCTTATTTGATATTGATCTATAGGATTAACCTTGTTGTGACTTTTAGCACCATACTATCATGTAGTAGATGCAAGATGATGGCAATTTTGAACAGGCAGCCAGATTTGTGAGAAATGTTCCACAGTCCTTGATTGACAAAAGCAAAATGTCTTGAGATCAAAATAGTACAGATGTACTGCTGATGTTGCTCCGAATATTCCTCTTTGGGGCTGACATGTGGTGAAGATCATACCTTTAGATGGACAGAACCAATAATTCATATCATTTGACCATAAGACATAGGAGCAGAATTAGGCTATTCAGCCCAACAAGTCTGCTCCAGCATTCCATCATGGCTGATTTATAATCCCTCTCAACCACAATCTCCTGCCTTCTCTCTGTAACCTTTGATCACCTTACTAATCAAGAACCTATCAAACTCTGCTTTAAATATACCCAATGACTTGGCCTTCACAGCTGTCTGTGGCAATGAATTCCCCAGATTCACCACCCTCTAACTACAGAAATTCCTCCTCATCTGTGTTCTAAAGGGATGTTCCAGTATTTTGGGCTATGTCCTCTGTTTTTAAGACTCCCCCCACTATAGGAAACATCCTCTCCATGCCCACTCTATCTAGGCCTTTCAATATTCGAAAAGTTTCATTGAGATTCCCCTCCCCCCAATTCTTCTAAACTCTAGCAAGTACAGGCCCAGAGCCACCAAACACTTTTATTCCCAGAATCATTCTTGTCAACTTCCACTGGACCCTCAACAAAACCAGCACATCTTTTCTTAGTTAAGAGGCCCAAAACTACTCACAAGTGCAATCTAACCAATGCCTTATAAAGCCTTAGCATTATAATCTTGCTTCTATAATCTAATCCTCTTGAAACAAATGCTAACATTGCATTTTCCTCCCTTACCATCAATTCAACTTGTAAGTTAACCTTTAGGGAATCCTGCACGAGAAGTCTCAAGTCTCTTCACGCCACTGATTTCTTAAAATTCACCCCATTTTACAGTATTCCTTCTACCGAAGTGCATAACCATATACTTCCTTGCACTATATTCCAATTACTATGTCTTTGCCCACTCCAAGTCCTTCTGAAGACTCCCTGATTCCTCAACACTACTTGCCCCTCCATTTCTCAGATAATGATGAGTTTGAGTACAGAGAGGAAATTAAGAACCTGGTGGCATGGTGCAAAGACAATAACCTATCCCTCAACGTCAGCAAGAAGGAGGAATTGGTTGTTGACTTCAGAAGGAGTAGCAGACCGCACGACCCAATTTACATCGGTGGTGCGCAAGTGGAACAGGTCAAGAGCTTTAAGTTCCTCGGGGTCAATATCACAAATGACCTGACTTGGTTCAACCAAGCAGAGTTCACTGCCAAGAAGGTCCACCAGCACCTTTACTTCCTGAGAAAACCAAAGAAATTTGGCCTGTCCCCTAAAACCCTCACTAATTTTTATATATGCACCATAGAAAGCATTCTTCTATGGTGCATCACAACCTGGAATGGAAGTTGTCCTGTCCAAGACCGAAAGAAGCTGCAGAAGATCGTGAACACAGAGCAGCACATCACACAAACCAATCTTCCGTCCTTGGACTCACTTTACACCGCACGCTGTCGGAGCAGGGCTGCCAGGATAATCAAGGACACGACCCACACAGCCAACACACTTTTCGTTCCTCTTCCCTCTGGGAGAAGGCCCAGGAGCTTGAAGACTCGTACAGCCAGATTTGGGAACAGCTTCTTTCCAACTGTGATAAGACTGCTGAACGGATCCTGACCCAGATCTGGACCATACCCTCCAAACATCCAGACTGCCTCTCGGTTTTTTTGCACTACCTTATTTTCCATTTTTCTATTTTCTATTTATGATTTATAATTTATTTTTAATATTTACTAATTTTTACTATTATTAATATTTTAATATTTAATATTTGTAATCCAGGGAGTGGAAAGCGCAGAATCAAATATCACTGTGATGATTGTACGTTCTAGTATCAATTGTTTGGCAACAATGAAGTATAAAGTAACATAAAGTAACATTTATCTTCACATCATCCACAAACTTGGTCAGAAAGCCATCAATTCCGTCATCCAAATCAATGACATACAACAGGAAAATATCAGCGAGCAGCTCTTTGGCCACTGTAAGAAGGCAATCAAGGAGGACCACAGTAATGTCTGGTCCTGTGGGAAACAGCAGCGAAAGCACTCTGGAGTTATTGGTATCATTTCTGTCTCCTTTCTTGAAACTGTTCATGTATGACTTTGTGACTGAAGTTCTTGCTTAAGTTTTAGAACCTCAACAGTGATTCCACTTGCTTCAGAAGCCTTGTCATCTTTTAGTTGGCATATAGCTTTCCCTACTTGTAGGTCTGGGTGGCAACAAGGCTGGACAAGACACTGCTCTCTGGGATGTGCATTCAAGTCAATGATCAAGCTGCGATTATGGAATTCTTCAAACTGAACATAAGAAACAGAATCAGAACTACACCATTTTGCCCCTCATTGGTACTTCACCATTCAGTGGGGCCATGTCTGACTTCTTGTTTTAGAACTTTAAGTGGCATGCAAAAGTTTGGGCACCCCGGTCAAAATTTCTGTTACTGTGAATAGTTAAGTGAGTAGAAGATGAACTGATCTCCGAAAGTCATACAGTTAAAGATGAAACATTCTTTTCAACATTTTAAGCAAGATTAGTGTATTATTTTTGTTCTGTACAATATCAGAGTGGAAAAAAGGAAAGGAGCACCATGCAAAAGTTTGAGCACCCCCAAGAGATTTGAGCTCCCAGATAATTTTTACCAAGGTCTCAGACCTTAATTAGCTTGTCAGGGCTCTGGCTTGTTCACAATCATCGTTAGGAAAGGTCAGGTGATGCAAATTTCAAAGCTTTATAAATACCCTGACTCCGCAAACCTTGTCCCTGGGAGGTGACTGGTGACTTTGGTGTGGAGGAGCCTAGTAGTTTGGAAAAGGGTTAGTTTGTAGCCTATGGCTGCAGGAGGGCAGGAGTTGAGATTGAAGGAGGAGGGTGGGAGACTGTGGAATTCTCCAGAAGTAAGGGTAGCCAAAAAAGGGGTGCATCAAGTGAAAGATCTGAAGTAATGGGGACAACAAATTGAGGAAAATGGGTGAATTGGAGGAATTTATAGTTCTGTATAAAATTAAAGGACAGAAGGAAGGGGAAGGAGGATTTAGAGCACTTAATCCTTTGAAAGTGGCAGCAGCATTAGAGAACCAAATAGGTAAAGGATTCCAGGCCAAGATTTTGTCTAATGGATTGCTGAAAATTGGTTGCAAAGATATTGACCAATATAACAGTGCTAAGATGGTGGGAAAATTGGTTGTGAAAGCGGAGTGTATTGCTCTGAAAGAAAGGAAGGGAGTTAATGGGGTAGTGTATGGTATTTGGTCTGGCATAACTGAAAAGGAAATTTTGGACAAGTGATTGAAGCCAAATGATTAAAATTGAGAGAAGGTGCTAATTGGGATTCTTCTGGTTTTTGCAGGTAATATTCTTCCAACTAGAGTCTATCTTGGGTGCATGTCTTATCAAGTTAGAGAATACATTAGACCTCCCTTATGCTGTTATAATTGCCAGGGATTTGGACATGTTGCTGGTTCATGTTGAGGTAAAAGATGATGTTTGAAATGTGAAGAGGATCATGATATCAAAGCATGTAAGGCAGTGGTGCCTAAATGCAGTAACTGTAGAGGGGACCATATGGCAGAGTTCAGAGGATGTGAGTATTTTAGTAAGATAAGAATATCTTTATTGTCATTGTTGTGGAGCAATGAAACACAGTTTAGCAGCTCAACGTTTTGCAGCATGACAAAGAATACATACATAAAATAAACTCTAAAACCTCAGGAGTGCAGTCCAAAATTAATAATATATGGATGGGGGGGGGGTAGGACTATCACACACCTGCCATTCCTGGAAGTGTGATGCATTTAGCTGCCACCGTCTTAGGAGGGGGGCAGGAGAAGGGAAGGGGGTGTTATACATTTCACTGCTTGTGGGTAGAAGCTGTTAAGGAGTCTCTTTGTTTTCGTCCTTAATGCTCTGTATCTCTTCCCAGAAGGTAGAGGGGAAAACAGGTGATGTCCAGGATGAGTGGGATCCTTTGAAATACAAGTAACCTTCTTTTGAAGTCTGTCAGTATAAATATCTCTGAGGGAGGGTAATGTTGTGCCAATAACCCACTCTGCTACCCTCACCACCCGCTGCAAGTCCTTCCCGTTCTGTTCTGCGCAGCTGGCAAACCACACTGCACAGCAATACGTCAGGAGGCTCTCTATAGTTGTCCGATAGAAGTTGATCAGCAGGTGGTGAGGGAGGAGAGAGTGCTTTAGCTTCCTTAGGAAGTAGAGCCTCTGTTGGGCCTTCCCCACCTGATAAGAGATATGGGCAGTCCAGGTGAGGTCAGCCGAGATGTGGACACCGAGGAACTTGAAACTCTCTACTCTCTCCACCTCTTTCCCGTATATGTGCAGAGCAGAGTGCTCGATGCGCTTTGATTTCCTGAAGTCTACTATCGTAGGCTGGTATCGTCAGCAAATTTGACAATGGTGTTGATGGAGTGAATGGTAGAGCAGTCATGGGTGAAAAGAGAATAGAGGATGGGGCTGAGAACACCCCCCTGTGGTGTACCAGTGTTCAGGATGAGAGCAGATGATGTGTGTTCTCCCATCCTGACACTTTGGGGTCTGTTACTCAGAAAATCCAGTATCCATGAGCACAGTGAACTGCCAAGGCCCAGGTTGCTCAATTTCTGCACCAGTTTGTAGGGGATAACTGTATTAAAAGCTGAGCTGTAGTCCACAAACAGCATTCTTACATAGGTGTTATCCTGATCCAGGTTTGTAAGGGCTGTGTGGAGAGCTGTGATGAAAGGCAAAGCAGGATGTTGGTATCCAACAAAAAAATATCATATGCTGAGGCAGTAAAGAAAGTTGATAGAGAGCAAAGGATAAGTAAAGAAAAGATTGGAATGATGGGGAGTCAGTTCATTCCGAGTTCTCCAACTATGGTTCCTTCAGGCATGTTGTTGATGACTAGAGTCTTTTTTGGTGTTTGTTGATGTACTGGTCAGGGCTAAAACTACAGCCAAAAGGTCGGATATGATAGAAGTAGTTGTTGGAGCTGCAGAGAGATTCCTTGATATAAAACAGATTTTGCTGGAAAAATTACATGAGTATATGACAGACAAACAATCACTGAATACTTCCCAGTTGTCGGGATCAGAGAGTACGGAGGAGCTTTAAGTGGATGAAGAGGACAATAATTACTATTTGGATGTTTTTAATATTACAATGGAATGCAAGAAGTTTATCAGCAAATAGTCAAGAATTAAAAAGATTTGTTGGAACTTTTAAAGACAAGCCTGATTTGATCCGTATACAGGAGATATGATTAAAGCCTCATTTAGATTTTGTGATCCCTGGATATGATAGTTTGAGAGCTGAGAGGCCGGGTAAATCTGGTGGAGGGTGAGCAACTTTCATAAAAACAGCACTCCAGTTTAGAAGACTTGATTTTAAATCTAACCTTGAAATTATGGCTGTGGAGGTTTGGAGCTCTCGTGATCAAATAACTTGGATTAACTTTTATAATCCAGGTAATATGATGTTATCTGATTTGGATGAAATTATGAATAAGGTAATCTGGGTTAGAGATTTCAATGCCCATAATCCTATATGGGGTAGTGAAAGTAAAGATAGTAATGGAGTGGTAGTAGAGAAGTTTCTAGATAAATACAACATGGTACTGCTAAATGACGGAAGGCTTACAAGATTTAATATTGTAAAGAATACTTGTAGTCACTTAGACTTGTCTATCATTTCCTCAAACTTGGCTAGAGTTGGGGAATGGGATGTTATGGACAGATACACACTAGGAAGTGATCACTATCCTATAACTTTGATGTGTGTTGCTTGAATTTCCAACATCTGCAGAATTCCTGTTGTTTGCGTTTTACTATCCTATATTATGTAGATTTGGTAGAAATTTGATAGTAGGAGTTGAGGAGAGGTCTGCTAGGTATAATTTTTCTTTGGCCCATTGGGATGAGTACCAGGAGAAAGCTGTCGATATAATAGAACAGATTAATAGTGAGGGCTCCACAGACAATCAGAATGAATCTCTCTGTTCATAAAGTTGCTCAGTTGACTATTCCGCTACGGAATATTCCTGAGGCTCGAGCACTAGTTCCGTAGTGCAATAAAAATTGTGATATAGCAGTAAGAAACAGAAATAGAGCTTACAGGAAATTAAGAAAGTACCCAGTGTTAGATAACATTATGGAGTATAAAAAGGAAAGAGCAGTAGCAAGGAGAGTAATTAAAAATGCAAAGAAGGGATAGTTGGAGAAGATTTTGTGGAACCCAGAGCCCTGAGACACCTATAAAGCAGCTATGGATGATCATTCACAGAATGTCAAGGATATTTAGGAAACCATCTATCCCCGCATTGCTGGAAGGAGATATTGAAGCTGTAACCTTAAGGAAAAGGCTGATATGTTTGTAGAGGTGTTCCAAGCGTTACACAGTTCTGGAGAGTTAGGTGATTTGAGAAAGGAAATTGTTAAAGGAAAGTTGGAAATTGGACAGGAGTTTAGATAGCTCCATAAATTTGTTTTTCTCCCTTCAGGTATTGCAGGAAGCTGTCCAATCGGGTTCAAACACTTCTGGTAGGGATGGACTGTGTTATGAATTGCTTAAGCATTTAGATGACTCTGTATTAACAGAAATTCTAGCATTGTTTCTTTCAGTGTGGAAAGAAGAAAAATTACCAGTAGAATGGAAGTGTGCAGTGGTAGTTCCAGTTTTAAAGCCCGGTAAGGATCGTCTAGTCCTAGTTCGTATATGCCTATAGCTTTAACATCAGTGCTTAGTAAAATTATGGAATGAATGGTGACCAACAGACTTGTTTATTTTTTGGAAAATAAGGGACATTTTGCTGCCTATCAAAATGGTTTTAGAACTGGAAGATCAACAATGGAATCTGCTGCCCTTTTAGATCATGATAATTAAAAAAGCATTTCAAAATAGAGAAGTAATGGTAAGTGTATTTCTAGATATTGAAAGGGCACATGACTCACTATGGAAGGATGGCTTATTAATTAAACTCTATGATGCAGGAATTAGAGGTAGAATGTTTAATTAGATCAAAGATTTCCTTAAGGAACGGACAATTCAAGTAAAAATAGGCGGAACAAGCTCCAAGTCAGTTAAAATAGGTAATGGTACCCCTCAAGGAAGTGTCATTAGTCCAGTTTTTAATGTTGTGATAAATTATATCTTTGATCAGGTAGGGACAGATGATGGTGCAATCTGGAAAAGGGGAAGAAACGTCAAGTATATATTAAGTCAGGTACAAAAGGCTTTAAGATCAGTTGAAAACTGGGCTAATAAATGGGGTTTCAGGATTTCTGCAGTCCAAATATATGATTTTTGGCTTTAGAAGAAAGATTCCTGATTGTGAATTGTGTCTATATGATTCTCCACTAGAAAAAGTCAAGGTATTCAAGTTTTTAGGTGTCTGGTTTGATGAAAGACTTACTTGGAGGGTTCATATAGATAAAACAATTGGAAAGTGTGAGAAAGTTTTAAATGTTATGAGAAGTATCGCTGTATGTGACTGGGGAGCAGGGTGGGAAACTATGTACTTAATATATCTAGCTATGATTAGATCAGTTATAGATTATGGTTGTATTGCTTATGGTTCCGCTGCTACGGCAGTGCTTGGAAAACTAGACACTGCGCAGTCCAAAGCACTTACTCTGTTGTGGAGATTTTAGAACAACATCAGTCCTGGCATTATGTGTGGAGATGGGAGAAGTGCCTCTGTATTTAAGATGAATTCAGTTGGGCCTGCAGTATTGGGCAAAACTAAATGGATTCAATCACAATGTCCACCAAAGTGTCTTTTGCAGGGAAAGCATTTGCAAGCTGTGATACTTACCAAAGTCGGGCTGTAATGGGGGGAGAGGGGGAGGAGGACCTTGTCCCAACAATCAGCAGCTGTGGGCTCCTCTAAGCAGCTGACTAGCACTCTGAAAATTAAAATAAATGATGCCCACAAAGCAGGAGAAGGCCATAAGAAGATAGCAAAGTGTTTTCAGGTAGCTGTTTCTTCAGTTTGTAATGTAATTAAGAAATGGCAGTTAACAGGAATGGTGGAGGTCAAGTTGAGGTCTGGAAGACCAAGAAAACTTCCCGAGAGAACTGCTCGTAGCATTGGTAGAAAGGTAAATTAAAAACCCTGTTTGACTGCAAAAGACCTTCAGGAAGATTTAGCAGACTCTGGAGTGGTGGTGCACTGTTCTACTGTGCAGTGACATCTGCACAAATATGACCTTCATGGAACGGTCATCAGAAGAAAACCTTTCTTGCGTCCTCACCACAAAAGTCAGCGTCAGAAGTTTGCAAAGTAACATCTAAACAAGCCTGATGCATTTTGGAAAGAAGTCCTGTGGACTGATGAAGTTAAAATAGAACTTTTTGGCCACAATGAGCAAAGGTATGTTTGGAGAAAAAAGGGTGCAGAATTTCATGAAAAGAACCCCTCTCCAACTGTTAAGCACGGGGGTGGATCGATCATGCTTTGGGCTTGTGTTGCAGACAGTGTCATGGGGAATATTTCACTGGTAGAGGAAAGAATGAATTCAATTAAATACCAGCAAAATTCTGGAAGCAAACATCACACTGTCTGTTAATTTAAAAAAAAGCAAGCTGAAGATGAGGAGGATGGCTTCTACAACAGGATAATGATCCTAAACATGCCTCAAAGTCCACAATGGACTACCTCAAGAGGCGCAAGCTGAAGGTTTTGCCATGGCCCTCACAGTCCCCCGACCTAAACATCATCGAAAATCTGTGGATAGACCTCAAAAGAGCAGTGCATGCAAGACGGCCCAAGAATCTCTCAGAACTAGAAGCCTTTTGCAAGGAAGAATGGGTGAAAATCCCCCAAACAAGAATTGAAAGACTCTTAGCTGGCTACAGAAAGCGTTTGCAAGCTGTGATACTTGCCAAAGGGGGTGTTACTAAGTACTGACCATGCAGGGTGCCCAAACTTTTGCTTCGGGCCCATTTCCTTTTTTGTTATTTTGAAACTGTAAAAGATGGAAATAAAAAAGTAATCTTAAAATATTAAAGAAATGTGTCATCTTTAACGTTATGCCTTTTGGAAATCAGATCATCTTTTACTTGCTTAGTAACAGAAATTTTGAGCAGGTGTATCCAAACTTTTGCATGCCGCTGTATTTCAGCAAGTACTATCTATCCTTGATAAAGTCTTCTCCATTTTTGGCTCTCAGTTGATATGTAGATAGTCTTGGTTTTCTGCCCTCTTCTTTAAATCATGAGTTTTCTGTTGAACTTCAGCCTACAAGAACCAAGAGTACTGTTTCTATTTGTCAAAGATGTGGTGGAGTTTTCAATCCAAGAACTTGTTTGTTGTTATAAAATCCCTGAATCTACTGGTCATTTTCATCAGGCTTTCCTAATGTTTTCTGGTAGATGAAACATAGAAACATAGAAAATAGGTGCAGGAGTAGGCCATTCGGCCCTTCGAGCCTGCACCGCCATTCAGTATGATCATGGCTGATCATCCAACTCAGAACCCTGTACCAGCCTTCCCTCCATACCCCCTGATCCCTTTAGCCACTAGGGCCATATCTAATTCCCTCTTAAATATAGCCAATGAACTGGCCTCAACTGTTTCCTGTGGCAGAGAATTCCACAGATTCACCACTCTGTGAAGAAGTTTTTCCTAATCTCGGTCCTAAAAGGCTCCCCCTTAATCCTCAAACTGTGACCCCTCGTTCTGGACTTCCCCAACATTGGGAACAATCTTCCTGCATCTAGCCTGTCGAATCCCTTTACGATTTTATATGTTTCAATAAGATCCCCCCTCAATCTTCTAAATTCCAACGAGTGTAAGCCTAGTTCATCCAGTATTTCATCATATCAAAGTCCTGCCATCCCAGGAATCAATCTGGTGAACCTTCTTTGTACTCCCTCTATGGCAAGGATGTCTTTCCTCAGATTAGGGGACCAAAACTGCACACAATACTCCAGGTGTGGTCTTACCAAGGCCTTGTCCAACTGCAGTAGTACCTCCCTGCTCCTGTACTCGAATCTCCTTGCTATAAATGCCAGCATACCATCCGCCTTTTTCACCGCCTGCTGTACCTGCATGCCCACTTTCAATGACTAGTGTATAATGACACCCAGGTCTCATTGCACCTCCCCTTTTCCTAATCGGCCACCATTCAGATAATAATCTGTTTTCCTGTTTTTGCCACCAAAGTGGATAACCTCAGATTTATCCACATTAAATTGCATCTGCCATGAATTTGCCCACTCACCTAACTTATCCAAGTCACCCTGCATCCTCTTAGCATCCTCCTCACAGCTATCACTGCCGCCCAGCTTCGTGTCATCCGCAAACTTGGAGATGCTGCATTTAATTCCCTCATCCAAGTCATTAATATATATTGTAAACAACTGGGATCCCAGCACTGAGCCTTGCGGTACCCCACTAGTCACCGCCTGCCATTCTGAAAAGGTCCTGTTTATTCCCACTCTTTGCTTCCTGTCTGCTAACCAATTCTCCACCCACATCAATACCTTACCCCCAATACTGTGTGCTTTAAGTTTGCACACTAATCTCCCGTGTGGGACCTTGTCAAAAGCCTTTTGAAAATCCAAATATACCACATCCACTGGTTCTCCCCTATCCACTCTACTAGTTACATCCTCAAAAAATTCTGAGATTCGTCAGACATGATTTTCCTTTCACAAATCCATGCTAACTTTGTCCGATGATTTCACTGCTTTCCAAATGTGCTGTTATCACATCTTTGATAACTGACTCTAGCAGTTTCCCCACCACTGACGTTAGGCTAACCGGTCTATAATTCCCTGGTTTCTCTCTCCCTCCTTTTTTAAAAAGTGAGGTTACATTAGCCACCCTCCAATCCTCAGGAACTAGTCCAGAATCTAAAGAGTTTTGAAAAATTATCACTAATGCATCCACTATTTCTTGGGCTACTTCCTTAAGCACTCTGGGATACAGACCATCTGGCCCTGGGGATTTATCTGCCTTTAATCCCTTCAATTTACCTAACACCACTTCCCTACTAACATGTATTTCCCTCAGTTCCTCCATCTCACTGGACCCTCTGTCCCCTACTATTTCCAGAAGATTATTTATGTCCTCCTTAGTGAAGACAGAACCAAAGTAATTATTCAATTGGTCTGCCATGTCCTTGCTCCCTGTAATCAATTCACCTGTTTCTGTCTGCAGGGGACCTACATTTGTCTTAACCAATCCTTTTCTTTTCACATATCAATAAAAGCTTTTACAGTCAGTTTTTATGTTCCCTGCCAGTTTTTTCTCATAATCTTTTTTCCCCTTCCTAATTAAGCCCTTTGTCCTCTGCTGAACTCTGAATTTCTCCCAGTCCTCAGGTGAGCCACTTTTTCTGGTTAATTTGTATGCTTCTTCTTTGGAATTGATACTATCCCTAATTTCCCTCGTCAGCCAACAACCAAGGGTTGTTCCAAAGGAGCTAATTATGGCGGATTTTGGGGCAGTCCAGATGTTGACAACACTTTGAAGCTCCTGGTGTTTGGGGTTTTTCCAAGATGACTGTTAAGTGTTGTTGTGGTGTCAGGCTGATGGAGATAATGAAGTAGATTAGGTAGTGCACAGTCCTACAATCATCTGTCCTCATCACAGTAATGTAGACTCTTGTTTTGACAATAGCATAATGATAGATTTCAGTACCAGGAATGTTGCCACGCGGTCTTGTAATTGCCCCTCATACAAAATAAGGTATTAGCTCTGACAAGACATACTTCCAGAATTTTGTCAAGATGATAATTCTGTTGATGTTAGAATTCTCTATTCCCTCCTTGCAACTATACTTTTCCAGAGATGGATGATTCAATAGAATATATTCAGTCCATTAGCGCAGTAGTCCCCAACCACTGGGGCCGCAAAGTATGTGCTACCGGGCTGCGAGGAAACGATATGATTTGGTGATATGAAACCATGAGTCAGCTACACCCTTCCTCATTCCCTGTCATGCCCACTGTTGAATTTGAATGAACGCGAGGTCATTACCCACGCAAGGTCATAAGTCGGTCATTAACCTACAACTACTCTGAGTAAAAAAAACGTCGCTTGAGAATTTCTTTAGAAGAGGTGGTGGGGACATAAAAGGCCTAACGATGATGATAACGCAGAGACAGCTGAGGCTGAAACTGCAAAAAAAAAGAAAGCTTCCTTCAACAGAAAATACAATTTGTACATAAAATGTGGCTTTATTGCGACCGGTGACTCGCACGCTCCAAGCCCCCTGTGTGTGATATGTGGAGACAAGCTGTCTAATGAGGCAATGAAGCCCTCAAAACTGCTTCGGTACCTCGAGTCCAAGCACCCTGCACTTAAAGACAAACCCGCTGAGTTTTTTGAGCAGAAAAAACGTGAGCAGGCGGGACAGAAGCAAGTGCTGACAGCCACCACCTCCACAAATGTTGCTGCTCTGAGAGCGTTGTGCTTAGTGACTAGCCGTATTGCTAAGGCTAAGAAGCCTTTCACTGTTGGTGAAGAATTGATTCTGCCTGCTGCCAGGGACATGTGTCGCGAACTGTTGGGAAAAGCTGCAGCTAACAAGATGGCACAGGTTTCTCCTTGAAACTGTGGTAGCTGAAAGAGAATCAATGACATAGCGGAGGACATTGAAGCACATCTGTTGGAACGGCTTAACGAGTCACCATGGTATGCTATGCAGGTCGATGAGTCTACCGATGTCGACATCAAGGCAATACTGCTGGTTTATGTGCAATATATATTTCAAGACTATGTGCACGAGGATATGTTGTGCGCACTGCCGCAACCAACTAACACAACTGGGGCAGAACTATTCAAGTCTTTGAATGACTACATGTCAGGCAAATTGGACTGGTCATTCTGTGTTGGAATGTGCACAGACAGGGCTGCAGCTATGACTGCACGGCTGTCTGGTTTCACTACCTGAGTCAGAGGTTGCTCCTGAACGCCAGTCTACACAGTGTCATACACAGGGAAATGCTGGCCAGCCGAAAAATGTCACCTGATTTTAAGAGCGTATTGAGTGACGTTGTTGAAGTTATCAATCACATCAAAGCAAAAGCCCTTAACTCATGTCTGTTTGAACAGTTTTGCAAGGAAATGGATGCAGAGCACAAACACCGTCTCTTACTCACTGAAGTCAGGTGGGTATCAAGGGGGAGAGCCCTGGCCAGGATTTCTGAGTTAAGAGAGCAGCTACAGAGATTTCTTTCAGGAAAAAAGACACCACTGGCAGCACACCTCAGTGACGAGGAGTGGATAACAAAACTCGCTTATCTGTGTGACATCTTCAACCTACTCAATGAACTCAATTTGTCACTTCAGGAGAGAATGACAACTGTCTTCAAGTTGGCAGATGAAAGTGTCTGCTTTCACAGCCAAACTGGAACTGTGGAGACGGCGAGTGGACAGGGGCGTATTTGACATGTTCCCAACATTAGCTGGGATCTTGGAAGAGACTGAGGCTGTACCGTCCTTCTCACACCTGGTGCGCGAACACCTATCTTCGCTGTCGACAGAATTCGAGCGATACTTCCCAACTGCAAATGATCCAAGATGTGCAAAGGAATGGGTCCATGACCCATTTGTGAATGTCCCCGGTGAATCATCCATGTCAGCGCAGGAAGGAGATCAACTCCTCGAGCTTGCAAATGACAGTGGGCTGAAAAGTATGTTTGACATAACATCTCTGCCGGCATTCTGGATCAAAGTCAAGGCTGAATATCCTGAGATAGCCACTGAAAGCACTGCTTCCGTTTCCAACATCATATCTCTGCGAAGCGGGGTTTTCTGCAATGAATGCAATGAAAACTAAATTGCAGAATAGACTGGACATAAGGAATCCCCTTCGAGTACCACTGTCTCCCGAATTTTAATATTAAATTCGTTAGATAAACCCTTTTAGAAATGAAATTGAGTGTATTAGCCACTTATAAGTGACTTATAGTTGACCTATCACCTATATTCCGGTTGTGATTAACAACACCACCCCCCCACCAGCGGCCGGTCCACAAGAATATTGTTAATATTAAACCGGTCTGTGCTGCAAAAAAGGTTGGGGACCCCTGCTTTAGCATAGCCTTTGACCTGCTGAGGAAAACAAAGACAATTGCTCAAGTCCTACACAGTAGTGACTTCTTTGATCCTTTGTGCCTTGAAGATCTGGATTATCTACAACAGGCACCTCAAAGCACTACAGAGGTACCACCAACACAATCTCCACAAGATCCTTTAAATTTACTAGCAAAATAAGCAAACAATAATCAACAAATTCTCCATAGCCAGCACATCTAGCATTAAAACCCTAAGTACATGTAGTCACCTCTGATCTGCAGTATCAACCATACATGCCCAACCTCTGACACCAAAAACAGTATTCCATTGGAAAATAAAAACTTCAGAAGTTACTGAGCCATAGCTAACGAAGGAGGTATAGTCACAAACAAGAGAAAATCTGCAGATGCTGGAAATCCAAGCAACAGACACAAAACGCTGGAGGAACTCAGCAGGCCAAGCTGCATCTATGGAAAAGAGTAGAGTTGACATTTCTGGTTGAGACCCTTCAACATCAGATTTTTTTTTTAAACTTATAAGTTTTAAAACAGAAGTCTAAAGATTAAGGTACTTTACAAAACACCAAAAAGTTCAAGAAAGAGAAATGATGCATCAAGAAAGCAAATCACCAAAACAAAGGGAAGAGCATCCATGACTCAGTAAAGATAAAGAATAGCAAAAGTAAATTTGGGTCTGATATTGACAAATATTCAAAGAAATTATGAGGAATATACAAATAGTTAAAGTGTTATACAACTATTTTTTTTATCTATTTTCACTACTGAACCCCTATTGTAGATATAAATCAAAGGCCAATGAGAGTAAAGAACTTAAGGTTATTAATATGATTGAAATTTTTCTGGAGAAATTAAGACTATAATTCCTCGGGCTCTGACAAATGTGGTACTGAAAGAGGCAACTACAAAGATAGCAGATGCTCCAGTACAACTGTCATTGGCCAAATCAAAGGTGAAGAATCAGCATAGGAGGGAGATTGAAAATCTGCCTAAGTAACACCACCACAACAACACTTATTCAGTATCAACAAGACCAAGGAGCTGATTGTTGATTTCAGGAGGAAACTGGAGGTCAATGAGACAGAGTTGGAGAGGGTGAGCAACTTTAAATTCCTTGGTGTTATCATTTCAGAAGATTTGTCCTGGGTGCAGCACACAAGTGCCATTACGAAGAAAGCACAACAGCACTTCTACTTTCTCAGAACTTTGCAAAGATTTGGTATGTCATCTAAAACTGACAAAACTTCTATATAAGTTTAGTAGAGAGTATAATGACTGGTTGCATCATGGTTTAGTATGGAAATACCAATGCCCTTGAATGAAAAAACCTACAAAAATGTAGTGGATACAGCCCAGTCCATGACAGGTAAAGCCCTCCCCACCACTGAGGACATCTACATGAAGCGCTGTCTCAGGAAAGCAACATCCACCATCAAAGCTATGCTCTCTTCTCGCTGTGGCCATCAGGAGGAAGGTACAAGAGTCTAAGAACCCATACCACTGGTTCAGCAACAGGCATGACCCCTCAACCATTAGGCACTTGAACCAAAGGGGATAACTTCACATGTCCCACCACTAAACTGTTTCCACAACCTATGAACTGACTTTAAAGGAAATCATAGAAAAGTACAACACAAAAACAGGCCCTTTGGCCTATCTAGTCTATGCTGAACCATTTAATCTGCATAGTCCCATCCACCTGTACCTGCACCTGCACCATAGCCATCCACACCCCTACCATCCATGTACCTATACAATTTTCTCTCAAAACATTGTAATTGAGCTTGTATGTATCACTTGCACTGGCAGTTTGTTCCACACTCTCTCAACCAACTGAGTGAAGAAGTTTCCCTGATATTCTCCTTAAACTTTTCACCTTTTACACTTAACCCATGGCCTCTGATTGCAGTCCCACCCAAACTCAGTGGGAAAAGTCTGCTTGCATTTACCCTATATATACCCCTCATAATTTTGCATACCTTTATAAAATCTCCCCTCAATCTTCTATATTCCAAGGAATAAAATCCTAACCTGTTCAATCTTTCCTTATAATTCAAGTCCTCCAGTCCTGGCAACATCCTTATAAATTTTCTCTGTACTCTTTCAAACTTGTTCACATCTTTCCTGTAGTTAGGTGACCAAAACTGCACACAATACTCCAAATTAGGCCTCTTATACAACTTCAACATAACATTCCATCTCCTGTACACAATACTTTGAATTGTGAAGGCCAATGGGCCAAAGGCTTTCTTCATGACCCTATCTACTAATGCCACTACTCTCAATGAATTATGGACCTGCATTCTCAGATCCCTTTGGTCTCAACACCCTACCGTTCACTGTGTAAGACCTATCCTGGTTGTTCCTATCGAAGTGCAACACCTCACATTTGTCTCAATATTTATTGCTTTTTTTCCCCCTCTACTTGTAGAGTTTGTTGTCTTTTGCACATTGGTTACCTGTCCTGTTGGGCGAATGCCCACAAGAAAATGAATCTCAGGACTGTGATGTCATACATGTACTTTGATTAAAAAAAACTTACTTTGAACTTTCCTATATTCTGAATAGTACCGGCAGATCATAAGGCAGCAAGTACAATGTCACCATTTAAGAAACTGGAAAAATTCTGAACTACACACCAATTATCCTGACAGTTCTTGCTGGCAAAATACTGAAATCAATCATTAAAGATGTAACAACAGGGTACCTGGAAAATTATATAATCATGAGTCAACTGAGTCAAATAATGTGAAATGTATATTTTGGGTGATTTAGCAAGGGCCAATAAAGAGAACTAGTGAATACAGTCTCAGACAAGAGAAAATCTGAAGATACTGGAAATCCAAGCAGCACACACAAAATTCTGGAGGAACTGGACAGGCCAGGCAGTATCTATGGAAGAGTACTATCGACATTTCAGACTGAGACCCTTCATCATGAGTCAGAGTAAGAAAGCCCATTTCCTCCAGCATTTTGTGTGTGCTGTATGTTAGTGAATACAGTAAACGAAAGGTCCATTGCATCCAGAGTTTCTCCGGTTAGTGGATGATTTCCCTCCACGCCTCTCTGACGTAGAGAGAGCCAAGGTACAGCAGTGGTTTGCCATTGCCTTCTGCTGAGTGAGTTTCCAAAGAGATCACCAGCACGGATGGAAAGTGTGCAGGGGAGCCGGCTGGATTTGAACTCGGGACCTTTCATCTCCAAGTCCAGCGCTGATACCACTATGCCTCCAGCCAGGTGAATACAGTACATCTTTGTTTTAAGAGACATTTGATAAACATTGCAAAAAGGGCTGTCATATTAAACAAGGATGAGGGGTTCATAATTTTAGCATGTTAACTCGGTTTTTATCTCTTTTCAGATAGATAGCGTCTCCTACGCATTTCCAGTAACTACCGTGTTCTGCATCTGACGGTGCCAACACTTCTCTGCCCAACATGCTCATTCGACTTCCTCAGTTTGCATTCTACCGGACAGATCAAGTGAGATTAACGAATATTCATCACCCGGAGAGCATCAGCAGCATTTATGACACCTAGATGGTCCTGGTTTCTATCTATCATCCTTGCTTGTTCCACTCTTTCGCCCAAGACTTAAACACACCAGTCTCCTTACTTTCCCAATCCTGATGAAAAGTGATGGACCCTCCTTCTCTCACCATGGATGCAGCCTGGTCTGCTCTCTCGCACTTTGTTTATATCTTCAAGTTTCCTATATCTGCAGTTTTGTTCCCCCCCCCCCCCCACACACTCCCAGGTCTTTTTAGCACTAAATCCCATACTGACACTGTTTTCCAATGAACACCAACTCCTGGCAAAAACGACATTCCACATCTGTGTTACTAATGCGTGCAGTGCTGCACGTTGAAGTAAATCACACACACGGACGTTTGCCAGTCCTCCGAAAAAGCGCAAAACCTAGCTCCTGGGCTTCAGTGGAAGGACCGGCCTTTTACAGCAACCCAAGACCCTCGGCACCAGTTCAGGTATACAACGGCTGTTTAAAAGCTCCGGTCGCCCCGCGCCTACCATGTCGGATTCGCATATCACGGTCCCCCGACTCTCAGCCTCTCCTCGCCCGCCGACGGCACTACACAAATCCGCCGCTCAGCCGCCCGAGGCCCGACAGACTCATCACCACGACAACGGCGTACGTCAGCCGAGCACGTGAGGTCGGTGCCCTCCAATCACGATCCCCCACTCAGAGCCCTGCGGCGGCAAATGGGCAACTGGCTCGTAGCACTAGATGATGAAGGATGAGAGGAGCCTGTATGCTCGCTAAATTGCTCTATGACTCGTATTTTGTTTTTGTTTCCGACTCCCAACACTTTATTTTGCTTCTCCACCCCTCTGCAAACCCTGGGATGCTAGTTCATACTTATCAGTAGTTTGGCCCCTCCGTTCGCCCAGTCAGAGACGCAAGAGGCTGCAAATGCTGGAATCTGGGATCAGGACTGATACAGACTTTCGATCTAAAACGTAGATAAATCAATTCTTCCCATAGATAATTTCCCACTCGGGATCAATAAAGTACTTCTTATTGTGCTATTCGACCAACTGAGATCCTTGTTGCAGATTGCTTGTTGCTACATTCACAATCCCATTTTATCATATATGGAACCTCAGAGAAAGTGTTGTAACTACCTTAAAAATAAGTGATTCAGACATCCCACCCTACAAAAACTCATTACAGGGAGGTAGCACCACCGCCCCTGCATCCCGCAACCCCATATCCCCCCCCCCAAAGTCGACCTCCAAGGGTGTATGTATACAGAACATTTGATTATGAAAGAACACAACAATTTATTTTGATCACATATTGAAACTATTTACACATACATATATACATATATATTCCTTGTTGAGTATTTCGTTGGCAGTCTCGATGCTAATAGCTAAATGCTAATGCAAATAGCTTTTCTATTTCTTTTGCAAACTTTCCTTGTACTGTGATGTGGCTTACTTGGCAGATTTGAGCATTTTGCCAGAAGTCTCAACCTCATTGCAGTCTGTGTCAATGAATTTGTTAATTTTGCAAGACATCAGATTCACAAGATTCACAATTATATTATCATGGAGTCGTTTTTTTATTCTATTACTTTAAGCAAGTCTACAGGGAGTTTGGCCTCATCATGTAGGACATCAATAGAGTAGCTCCTTAGCAGCTAGCCAGCTAGTTTAAATAATGTTAGGTATGCTAATGAATGAATGCCACCTGTTAAACTCACCTCAACATGTCTTTTACAGTCATTTAACCCACCATGGGCAATAGAAAAGTCACTGTTGCAAACAGTGCAGCGAGCAAAACTGTCATTATTTTTGACCCCTATGAGGCAGGGGTACACTTTAGTGTAGTCTGGGGTGAAGTAAATTTTATATTTTCTTTTTCTGGAACACTGCCATGGCGCTGCAGGACACTAAACTGAACTCATGAACAATGAAAGAGAGAGAGAGAGAGGTCAACTGTAAAGCCCACCCATAGAGAAAACTGATAGGTCTACCTAGCACAAAGAGAGACCAATCAGGATGCTCTCTCTCTCACTCTGTCACTACGTCTGTCACTCGCTTTCTCTGTCTCTCTCTCTCTCTCTCTCTCTCTTGCTCGCTCTCTCTCTCTCTCTCTCTCTCTCTCTCCCTCCCTCTCTCTCTGTCTCTCTCTTGCCTTCCCTCCCACTTGCTCGCTCTAAAAAAAATCAATTTCCGGGATATTGCATATGATTTGCGGGTGTCAGGGAGCCACTATCAATATGCGTGAGACTCCCGGAACTTCCAGGAGAGGTGGGATGTCTCATTGGTTGCAGAAATGACAGAAGGGCATCTCTGTCCTCAGGGTAAATCATTTCAAGAGTCACCAGCTCTCAATACATGAGTTGCTCAACTGAATGCTGCCCGCCAAAGAGTCACAATGGATAAGATCTTAACTGTGCACTACAAGAGAAGTGTCCTGATGAAGGGTTTTGGACTAAAGCATCAACTCTACTATTTTCCACAGATGCTGCCTGGCCTGCTGAGTTCCTCTAGCATATGTGTTGCTTGGATTTCCAGCATCTGTAGATTTTCTCTTGTTTGTGGTTGGACTACAAGAGAAGTGCAGGTCAAAAGTTTGAAGACACCAAGCCCAAGGACAGCTTCTATCAATATTTTGGATTCCAGATTCCAGCATCTTCAGTTTCCCACGTTTCCAATGTAGTTAATGGGTTTTAAGTTCTTCACCTAGTTTTAGGAAAAACTTTAGCAGGAATGCCATCTGCTTCAGACCTCTGTTAATATCTCATGGTTAACAATTCTCTATCAGTCACATCAAACTATTGTCAATGCTAGAAGTCTGAGCTTTGTATAATTGTAGCCTATCTGCTGTTTGCTTGCACTCTACTTTTTTAAACTGTACATGCTATTCCAAGGATCCTCCACATCTGAAGATCAATTTTCCATTCACAAAAACAAAGATCTTCTGCTAATCTGCATGACACCACAACAGTAATTCCCTTCCCCCTACAATAAAGTTAAGAATGAACCACTCTTTATTGTTACACGGAACAACTGGAGGCGAACCCAAGTGCAGGACACAGGCATGGAGACAGACTTGGATTTGACTTGGAACTCGAAACCAGGACTTGGATTTGACTTGGAACTCGGAATCAGGACTTGACTCAGACTCGGAGCCCTGGGACTTGTACTTGGGCTTGGACACAGAGCCAGGACTTAGACTTGGACTTGGACTCGGAACCTGGACTTGAGCACAGACACAGAGCCTGGACTTGGGCACAGACACAGAGCCTGGACTTAGACTTGGACTTGGACTAGGACTCGGAACGACAAAACAACGATAATCCATTCGAGTAGCGGCAAACGACCTGCCTACTCAGCTGGATATGAAACGACAAAATAACGACAGTCCGTTCGAGTAGCAGCAAACGGCCTGCCTATTGAACTGGATATGAGATGACAAAACAACAATAGTCCATTCAAGTAGCGGCAAACGGCCTGCCTACTCAGCTGGATACGAGACAACGAAATCCAAACCACAACAGTCTATTCAAATCTCGGCCTGGAGTAGCGGCAATGACCAGCAAATCTCAGCTGGCCATGGAAACAGCAGAATTCGTACCTTTGGCTCGGAGTGGCGGCAAACGGCCGGCAACTCAGCTGGACACGAAAATGACGGAATCCACAAAGCACCCTGGACACCGAAGCCACTTAGAGTCCACAATGAACAGGGACCTGAACTGGGCACAACTGCACTTGCTCAGGTGACGGTCCAGACCCGAGTAGCTGTAAGCCGGAGCTTTTATGCTGCCGACTCAGATGGGAAACAGGTGCCTTAATCAAGGCACCCGATTTACCATGGGGAAAAGGAAATAACTGGAATGAGGAGTCAATGGACCGGACTGTGACATTTATATCTTGTGAGCCACCTCTCAATGAAGACAGACACTAAAGACATCTGCACTGTTCCAAAGAGTGGCTATTAGGCTCTATAATGAATCAACCCATAGCTGGGTAAGTGAAGACACTCTCCTGTTACACTGCTTCAGATAACTCATTTTTATTCTTTCAAAGTTCTCCCCTAATATTTTTATATCTGTGAACTTGTAATGCTACAATGACACTGTAATTTCCTTTGGGATCAATAAAGTATCTATCTAGCCACAATGAATTTCTCCACTGTCTAGAGTACAGCAGCACAGGAATTTATACTGATTCTTTGTCTTCTGTGTGATAGCCAGTCTTCCATTTTCCCCCAATGACATAAGCACTTGTGCATCAGCTTTTTATGTAGTATGCCTTTGAATGTCTTTGAAAATCAAAATATGGTTCATCCATTGACTCTGCTTGTTACGTTCTCAAATAACTCGTGTGATTTGCATTTTATGAAACCACATTGACTTGAAGCATCAAGCTTCCCTAAACAACCAGCTATTTATTCCATGATACCTTCCTATGATCTGTTAAACTTTCCTATCCTGAACAAGGGAATCACAATCGCAATTTAAGTCTACTGATATCCTTTCAAAACTAGAGTTCTAAAAGCTTCAAAGTCAATTTCCTTGAATGAAGGACACTGAGTCTTAATGACTTATCTCCTTTTAGCCTCATTAGATATTTCAATGTACTATTTTGTCTGATAGTGTTTTTGTTTGTTCTTTACTCTCTGCGCACCGGGTCTTTATTTTTAGGGTTAGGGTTCTTTGGGGTTTCTTGTTTTGTGGCAGCCTGTAAAGAGTCAAATCTCAAGGTTGTATAAAGTGTACATACTTCAATAATAAACTTTGAACTTTGGACTGCTGCAAGTTCTTCCCTCTTGTTTGAAACTACCCACCTGTCCCCAAAGGGATATTTTCAAGGTTCTCCACTGTGAAGATTAGTGCAGAGAATTGGCATAAGTTATTTCCCATTTCCTTGTCTCCTGATATTAATGCCCCAGTCTTGCTTTCCCACACATCTTCACTATCCTCTTTGTCTTCGTATTAAAGAAACTTTTCTTATTGATCTGTTTCATTGTATTCTCACAATAAATTTTCTCTCTCCACTGTAGCTTTTCAGTCCTCTACTGCTTGTTCCTGAAAAGATCTCAGTTGTCTAGTCTACCATTAGCTTTTGTCACTTTGTATGCTCTAGTATTTGATGTAATAGTTTCCTTGACCTCTTTTCTTAACCAAAAAGTTCACAATTTTCATCTTTCTGATTAGGATACATTGCTGATGAGTGTTATGAACTAAAATCAGCTACTGCTCACGCACTGACATACTTGTCCAGTCCATTTAAACAACCTGATGTTTGGACAATTTAAACGTCAGGCCAGATGGATTGAAAAGGCAGGGTGTCAGGACCAGAGATGAGGATCAGGCCAGTTCTGCTTACTGCTTCAAGATGTTTATTCAGCTCTGTGGTGAACTGAGGCTGAAGCTGTGGCCTGCTCCGGGCTTTGTGTCTATGGACTCACGCTCATCCTGAATGGTTGGGGGGTGGGAATCAAATTGAAAGACTAGGAGAGAAGAGGTTAGTTCACAAATAGAGAAAGCTAGTAGACAGTGTGTGAGGGAGGATAGGCAGGGGACAGAGAACGGGAGCACTCAGACCGAAGATGTAGGGGAGAAGGAAGAAAAAGATAATAAAGTTGTTTGCACCATTAGGGATAAACAGAGAGTAAGAGGTAGAGAGTTTCTTAAATGCATCTATTTTAATGCTAGGAGCATTACAAAAAAGGTGGCTGAGCTTAGAGCATGGATTGATACCTGGAAATATGATGTTGTAGCTATTAGTGAAACATGGTTGCAGGAGGGGTGTGATTGTCAACTAAATATTCCTGGATTTTGTTGCTTCAGGTGTTATAGAAGTGGAGGGGCAAGAGGGGGAGGTGTTGCATTGCTTGTCAGAGAAAATATTACAGCAGTGCTCTGACAGGATAGATTAGAGGGCACCTCTAGGGAGGCTATTTGGGTGAATTGAGGAATGGGAAAGGTGTAGTAACGCTTATAGGGGTGTATTATAGACCACCTAATGGGGAGCGAGAATTGGAGGACCAAACTTGTAAGGAGATAGCAGATATTTGTAGTAAGCACAGGATTGTGATTGTGGGAGATTTTAATTTTCCACACATTGACTGGGAAGCACATTCTGTAAAAGGGCTGGATGGTTTGGAGTTTGTAAAATGTGTGCAGGATAGTTTTTTGCAGCAATACATAGAGGTACCAACTAGAGAAGGGGCAGTGTTGGATCTCCTGTTAGGGAATGAGACAGGTCAGGTGACGGAGGTATGTGTTGGGGAGCAATTGGGGTCCAGTGATCACAATGCTATTTGTTTCAATATAATTATGGAGAAGTATAGGACTGGACCCACGGTTGAGATTTTTGATTGGAGATCTTTGAGGAGATGCGAAAGGATTTAGAAGGAGTGGATTGGGACAATTTGTTTTATGGTAAGGATGTAATAGAGAAATGGAGGTCATTTAAATGTGAAATTTTGAGGGTACAGAATCTTTATGTTCCTGTTAGGTTGAAAGTTTGAGACAGCCATGGTTTTCAAGGGATATTGGAAACTTGGTCAGAAAAAGAGAGAGATCTACAATAAATATAGGCAGCTTGGAGTAAATGAGGTGCTCAAGGAATATAAAGAATGTAAAAAGAATCTTAAGAAAGAAATTAGAAAAGCTAAAAGAAGATACGAGGCTGCTTTGGCAAGTAAGGTGAAAATAAATCCAAAGGGTTTCTATTACTAGCAAGAGGATAGTGAGGGATAAAATTGGTTCCTTAGAGAATCAGAGTGGACGGCTATGTGCAGAGCCAAAAGAGATGGGGGAGATTTTGAACAATTTCTTTTCTTCGGTATTCACTAAGGAGAAGGATACTGAATTGTGTAAGGTAAGGGAAACAGATAGGAAAGTTATGGAAACTATGATGATTAAAGAAGAGGAAGTACTGGCGCTTTTAAGGCATATAAAAGTGGATAAGTCTCCGGGTCCTGACAGGATATTCCCTAGTACCTTCAAGGAAGTTAGTGTGGAAATAGCAGGAGCTCTGACAGAAATATTTCAAATGTCATTAGAAACAGGGCTGGTGCCGAAGGATTGGCGTATTGCTCATGTGGTTCCATTGTTTAAAAAGGGTTCTAAGAGTAAATCTAGCAATTATCGGCCTGTGAGTTTGACGTCAGTGGTGGGTAAATTGATGGAAAGTATTCTTAAAGATGGTATATATAATTATCTGGATAGACAGGTTCTGATTGGGAACAGTCAACATAGATTTGTGCGTGGAAAGTCATGTTTGACAAACCTTATTGAATTTTTTGAAGAGGTTACTAGGAAAGTTGACGAGGGTAAAGTGGTGGATGTTATCTATATGGACTTCAGTAAGGCCTTTGACAAGGTTCCACACGGAAGGTTGGTTAGGAAGTTAGGTATTAATATTGAAGTAGTAAAATGGATTCAGCAGTGGCTAGATGGGAGATGCCAGAGAGTAGTGGTGGATAACTGTTTGTCAGATTGGAGGCCGGTGACTACTGGTGTGCCTCAGGGATCTGTACTGGGTCCAATGTTGTTTGTCATATACATTAATGATCTGGATGATGGGTGGTAAATTGGATTAGGTATGCAGATGATACTAAGATAGGTGGAGTTGTGGATAATGAAGTAGGTTTTCAAAGCTTGCAGAGAGATTTAGGCCAGTTAGAAGAGTGGGCTGAAAGATGGCAGATGGAGTTTAATGCTGATAAATGTGAGATGCTACATTTTGGTAGGACTATTCAAAATAGGACATACATGGTAAATGGTAGGGCATTAAAGAATGCAGTAGAACAGAGGGATCTAGGAATGATGGTGCATAGTTCCCTGAAGGTGGAATCTCACGTGGATAGGGTGGTGAAGAAAGCTTTTGGTATGCTGGCCTTTATAAATCAGAGCATTGAGTATAGAAGTTGGGATGTAATGTTGAAATTGTACAAGGCATTGGTAAGGCCAAATTTGGAGTATTGTGTACAGTTCTGGTCACCGAATTATAGGAAAGATATCAACAAAATTGAGAGGGTACAGAGAAGATATACTAGAATGTTACCTGGGTTTCATCTCCTAAGTTACAGAGAAAGGTTGAACAAGTTGGGTCTTTATTCTTTGGAGCGTAGAAGGTTGATGGGGGACTTGACAGAGGTATTTAAAATTATGAGAGGGATAGATAGAGCTGACATGGATAGGCTTTTTCTATCGAGAGTGGGGGAGATTCAAACAAGAGGATGTGAGTTGAGAGTTAAAGGGCAAAAGTTTAGGGATAACATGAGGGGGAACTTCTTTACTCAGAGAGTGGTGGCTGTGTGGAACGAGCTTCCAGTGGAAGTGGTTGAGGCAGGTTCGATGTTGTCGTTTAAAGTTAAATTGGATAGATATATGGACAGGAAAGGAATGGAGGGTTATGGGCTGAGTGCAGGTCAGTGGGATTAGGTGAGAGTAAGTGTTCGGCATGGACTAGAAGGGCCGAGATGGCCTGTTTCCGTGCTGTAATTGTTATATGGTTATATGAATGCTATTTGCTTACTTTTATTGTTTGCATGATTTGCTTTTTTCTCTCTTGGCATGTTAGGTGTTTGACTGTCTTTTTTATGGGATCTTTTGGCTCTCTTTTGTAAGAGTTGTGTAATGTATGCATAGTTTGATAATAAATGTATTTTGAACTTTGATCAACTCATTGTAATTACCCTTATATAAGTTGACTGATACTGTGTTTGGGCACAAAGTGTTTGTCCTCAAAATGCATTTTTAATTCTACCATGTTCTTATACCAGTCCCAACATATCTCTTAATTGCAAGTTGTCTTATTAATTGTATTTCATTACAAAAGAAAAATATGAAAGTTTAGATTCTGTCCATATTGCTCTGCAAAACAATCCTTCATGAACTTTACAAATTCCTCCTCCATAGTACCCTCACCTGTTTAGATTAGTCCAATCAATGTACAGGTTAAAATCATCCATGATGATCATTGTTCCTTTCAAACATTCTTTAATATTTGCCAATTTATCTTTTGTCCTATGTGTAGCAATTTTCTTGGGGGGCCCGTTTTTGTCTCCTTACCACTCCAAATTATTCCATATTGCTCTCTATTATATCATTGGGTAATATAATAGGTGACAGATAACACATATTGTTCATATATTCCAGATGGGGACCAAATATCCTTGCTAGAGCTGTTGGGAAGGGTTTAAACTAGTTTGGCAGGGGGCGGGGGTGGTGGGAACTGAAATGATAGGCTGTAGATACTGATGTTGGTTTACAAACAGAGGTAGTGTATAATGAGACTGTCAGACAGATGATAGGGCAAAATTGCGGTCAGTGGGATGTGTTGCAGTGTAACGGGGGACAAAATTAAAAGGGTGACAAATACAGGACAGAAGGTGTTATATTTGAATGCCCGCAGTACACAAAATAAGGTAGATGATCTTGTAGAGATTGGCAGGTATGACATTGTGTGATTCACAGAGTCATGGCTGAAAGATAGTGGTAGTTGGGAGCTTAATATCCAAGGATCCACAATCTATTGAAAGGACAGGCAGATAGGCAGAGGAAGAGGAATGCTCTGCTCGTAAAAAAATGAAATCAGATCTTTAGAGGTGACATAGGACAATGTGGAATCCTTGTGGGTAGAGTTAAGAAACTGCAAGGGTAAGAAGATCCTGATGACATGTTACTTACAGGCCTCTGAACAGTAGTCAGGATGTGGTCTACAAATTACAGTGGGAGATAGAAAAAGCATGTCAAAAAGGCAATGTTATATTAGTCATGGGGGGTTTTCAATATGCAATTTATGGAATGCCTCCAAGATGGCTTTTTAGAGCAGCTTGTGGTTGAGTCCACTAGGGGATCAGCAATTCTGGATTGGGTGTTGTAGAATGAACCAGATATGATTAGGGAGCTTAAGGTAAAGGAAGCCTTAGGAAACAATATGTTAGAATTCACAGTGCAATTTGAGAGGGAGAAACTAAAGTCACATGCATTGGTATTACAGTGGAGTAAAGGAGATTACAGAGACCTGAGAGAGGAGTTGGCCAAAGTTGATTTGAAGGGGACACTCGCAGGGATATCAACAGAGCAGCAATGGCTGGAGTTTCAGGATGCAATTCAGAAGGCGTAGAATAGATACATCCCAAAGAAGAGAAAGAGGGCATATAACAGGGCAAAAAATAGTGGGAAGTTAAAGGATTGGGAAACTTTTAAAAACCGGAAGACAATTAGAAAAAACTATAAGGAAATAAGATGAAACGTGAAGGTAAGTTAGCCAATAATATCAAAAATGATGCCAAAAGTTCTTTTCAGATATATAAGAAGTAAAAAAAGAGTGAGAGTACATATTGGATAGATGGAAAATGACACTGTAGAGATAGAAATAGGGACAAGGAAATGGCAGACAAACTGAATAAGTATTTTGCTTCAGTCTTCACTGTGGAATACATCAGTAATGTGCCAGAGGTTTGACAGTGTCAAGGGGCAGAAGTGAGCGCACTTGCTATCACTAGTAAGATGGTACTTGGAAACCGAAAGGTCTTAAGGTAGATAAGTCACCTGGACCTGATGGACTACACCTCGGGATTCTAAAAGAGGTAGCTGATGGAATTGCGGAGACATTAGTAATGATCTTTCAAGAATCCACAGAATCTGGCATGGTTCTGGAGGACTGGAAAATTGCAAATGTCACTCCACTCTTCAAGAAGGGAGAAGAAAGGAAATTATGGGCCACTTAGCCTGACCTCCATGCTTGGGAAGATGTTGAAGGCAATTGTTAAGGATGTGGTTTCGAGGTTCTTGGAGGCATGTGACAAAATAGGTTTCCTTGAGAGAAAACCTTGCTTGACAAATCTGTTGGAATTCTTTGAAGAAATAGCAAGCAGGATAGTCAAAGGAGAATCAGTGGATGTTGTGTACTTGGATTTTCATAACACATTTGACAAAGTGACACCATGAGGTTGCTAAACAAGATAGGAGCCCAGGATATTACAGGAAAGATAGTGGCATGGATAGAGGATTGGCTGATTGGCGGGAGGCAAAGAATGGCCTCCTTCTTGCCTTTTCTGGTTGGCTGCTGATGACTAATGGTGTTCTGCAGAGGTCAGTGTTAGGACCTCTTCCTTTTGCATTATATGTCAATGATTTGTATGATGGAATTGTTGACTTTGTAGCCATGTTTGTGGATGATACGAAGATAGGTGGAGGGGCAGGTAGTGTTGAAGAGCAGAGATGTAGCAGAAGGACTTAGACAGATTATAAGGTTCATCCATTGTCATCCTAGGCCTGAATCAACGTAGTAGTAGTATCGTCATCGATGAAGACCTCAACACCATTAGTACTTCTTACGAGGTTGAGTTGCTAGCTCGATGTTCAACCCAGCACGGAGGGAGAGCGTGCAAGGGAGCCGGCCCAGCCGGATTCAAACTCGGGACCTCTCGCCCCGAAGTTCAGCGCTGATGCCACTACGCCACCAGCCAGCTTTGATGGTGTTGAGACTAGCGCTTGATTTGGATTTAAGTGAGGAAGAGGTGCGCAGCGTCAGCCTCACTGTCTCTTCCCAATTCCCATCTGGATCCAGTGGCAAGACAAGAGTCGAGACGGCTGGAGATGGAACTAGGTGCAGCGGATGACCAGGACATCCTCTCTGTCTTATCATGCTCTACACATTCCATTATGCTTGCAGAGACCGCCTTCTTGACTGTTGGACCTTCCACTGGTCTCAACTGCTCAATCCGCCGGAGTCTGTCTTCACATGCTGGGATAGACAGATTAGGAGAATGGGCAAAGAGGTAGCAGTTAGAAAACAGTGTGGAGAAATGTCTGATAATGAACTTTGGTGGAGGGAATAAAAGCATGAACTATTTTCTAAACAGAGAGAAAATGAAAATATCCAAGGTGCAAAGGGATTTGGGAGTCCTCTTGCAGGGTTCCCTAAAGGGTAACTTGCAGGTTGAGACAGTGGTGAGGAAGGCAAGTGCAATGCTAGCATTCATTTTATTTCAGGAGGACTAGAATATAAAAGCAAAGATGTAATACTGAGGCTGCATAAGGCACTTATGAGGCTTCACTTGGAGTATTGTGATTTAAGAAAGGATGTGCTGACATTGGAGAAGGTTCAGCAGAACTTCGTCAGAATGGTTTCAGCAATGAAAGGGTTATCACATGAGCAGCTATTGAAGCTCTGGAATTTAGAAGCATAGAGGGGATCTCATTAAACCTATTGAATGTTGAAAGGCCTGGATAAAGTGGGTGTGAACAGGTTGTTTCCTTTGGTGCGGCGGGCGGCGGGTCTAGGACCAGAAGGCACAGTCTTAAGATGGGACTTCCATTTAGAACAGAAATGAAGATGGATTTCTTTAGCCAGAGTGTGGTGAATCTGTGGAACTTGTTGCCACAAGTGGCTGTGGAGGCCAGGTAATTGGGTGGAATTAGGTGGAGGTTGATAAGTTCTTGATTAGTCAGGGTGTGAAGATTATGAGGAGAAGGCAGAAGAATGGGTTGAAGAGGGAAATGGATCAGCCATGATGAAAAGGTGGAGCAAACCCGATTGGCAGAATATCCCAATTCTGCTCCTGCATCTTATAGTCTTATAATAGAAACTCTTCTACTTCATTCACAAGCACCATCATTGAGTTGTTGTGTTCACTTTAAGAGATGGTGTTTGACATAATGACATTAGTGTAAGGTGACTGCTTTTGGTTTGTTCATAATGGAAGTAAAGGACTGTGGTTTTTGTTGAGCACATAAAATGACTCTCACATGTTTTATTCACAAGACCTTACAATACCATTGCATTGGTACTTTCCCTGAATGATAATATCCTATCTTTTTTATTTCCGATGCTTTTGGAATATTGAACAAACCTGGAGTATTGAATTGCCTTTCCTGGTCATTCTGCAAACACACCTCTCTAATAGCTTTTAAATATCTAATTTCTATTTTACCATTAGCTCATCCATCTAGTTACAAATACTGCATGCACTTTGTTCTCATAAAAATACTGAACTTTGACTTTTTACAATTTTTAACCTACTCTTGATTCAATTTCTGCTGTAATTTTACTTATAATTTCTGTCCCTTTATCTCATGGTTTGATTTTTATTCACCTTTCACTATCCTGTGCCAACAATTTCTCATTGCCTTTCAATTTATTAAACATCCTGTCACCTGAACCCCAGCTTCCCGACATAATTAGTGTAAAGCATTCTCTATAACCCTAATTATGCAATTTGCAATACTACTTCTCCCAGCAGAGTTCACAAGAAGACATTCTCAACTGAAGAGCTTTCTCTCTATCCCACACTAGTGCCAGGGTCCATGAATTAGAACACAAACTAGAGAAAATCTGCAGATGCTGCAAATCTGAGCAACACACACAAAATGCTGGAGGAACTCTGCAGGCCAGGCATCATCTATGAAAAAAAGTGCAGTTGATGTTTTGGACTGAAACCCTTTGGCAGGACTGGAGAAAAAAAAAGCTAAGGAGTAGATTTGAAAGGTGGGTGGAGGGGAGAGAGAAACACCAGGTTATAGGTGAAACTTGGAGGGGAGGGATGAAGCAAAGAGCTAGGAAATGTATTGGTGATAGAGACAGAAGGCCATGGAAGAAAGAAAAAATGGGGGGGGGGAGGAAAGAGCACCATGAATTAAAAACCATTTCTTTCATATGTTCACTTGTCAAATCTTATTTACTCTCTGCCGATTTGCATGTGCTCAGGTAATAATCTGACAATTATAACCTTCGTGATCTTGCTTTCTCATTTTGCACATAGCTAATCATAATTCCCTGGCAAAACTTCCTTCTTAGTCCTACTACCTGGACCAGCATTTCTAAGTTATTTTCAGAGCTTGCTTGAAAAAAAATGTAGCCTCTTCACTGACTTTAATGCAAAGGAGAAGCTTCTCATATGGTCTCTTCATTGGCAGCACGAGGAAGCCAACAAGAACCGAAGTTCTCCTTTTCCCTATTGCCCAGCAATGTGCTCTATCAAGCACCCCTTTCCCCATCTGTGGTCAAGTCTGAAGTCCTAGATCAGGCACACAGAACTAGAGTCACCCTCAACCCTAAAGGATTGTGCAAGATCTACTAACTGCTCTAAGTATGGGTTAATTAGGACATTGTATAGCTGCAACATAACTTGCCATTTGTGTAACCGTCTTTCATGCCGTTTACTTCAGTAATGTACTCTAGTCCTGGATCACCCTGCATTTAGAGATTAACATTCTATTATTAAGCAATTTTCTATGATACATTATTGATTAATTTAAGAATTACTCATTCAATCCACAAGGGTCTAAAATAGTTAACCACAAATAGAAACATAGAAAACCTACAGCACTATACAGGCCCTTCTGCCAACAAAGTTGTGCTGAACATGTCCTTACTTTAGAAATTACCTAGGGTTACTCATAGCTCTCTATTTTGCTAAGCGCCATGTACCTATCCAGGAGTCTCTTAAAAGACCCTATCGTATCCGCCTCCACCACCGTCGCCGGCAGCCCATTCCATGCATTCACCACTCTCTGCGTAAACAACTTACTCCTGACATCTCACACTGAACCTACTTCAAAGCACCTTAAAACTGTGCCCTCTCATGCTAGTCATTTCAGGCCTGGGAAAAAGCCTCTGACTATCCACATGAATGATGCTTTTCATCATATTACACACCTCTATCAGGTCACTTCTCATCTTCCATTGCTTCAAGGAGAAAAGGCCAAGTTCACTCAACCTATTTTCATAAGGCATGCTCCCCAATCCAGGCCACATCCTTGTAAATGTCCTCTGCACCCTTTCTATATTTCCACATCCTTTCTGTAGTGAGGTGACCAGAACTGAGCACAGTACTCCAAATGGGGTCTGACCTATATAGCTGCAACATTACCTCTCGGCTCCTAAACTCAATCCCACGGTTGATGAAGGCCAATGCACCGTGTGCCTTCTTAACCAGAGTCAACCTGCATAGCAGCTTTGAATGTCCTATGGATTTGGGCCCCAAGATCCCTCTGATCCTCCACACTACCAAGAGTCTTACTATTAATACTATATTCTGCCATCATATTTGACCTACCGAAATGAACCACTTCACACTTATCTGGGTTGAACTCCATCTGTCACTTCTCAGCCCAGTTTCGCATCATATCAATGTCCCACTGTAACCTCTGACAGCCCTCCACACTATCAACAACACTCCCAACCTTTATGTCATTGGCAAATTTACTAACCCATCCCTCCACTTCCTCATCCAGGTCATTTATAAAAATCACAAAGAGTTGGGGTCCCAGAACAGACCCCTGAGGCACACCAGTGGTCACCGACCTTCATGCAGAATATGACCTGTCTACAACCACTCTTTGTCTTCTGTGGGCAAGCCAGTGCTGGATCCACAAAGCAATGTCCCCTTGTATCCCATGCCTCCTTACTTTCTCAATAAGCCTTGCATGGGGTACCTTATCAAATGCCTTGCGAAATCTATATACACTACATCTACTACTCTACCTTCATCAATGTGTTTAGTCACATCTTCAAAACATTCAATCAGGCTCGTAAGACACAACCTGCCTTAAAGAAAGCCATACTGACTATTCCTTATCATATTATACCTCTCCAAATGTTCATTAATCCTGCCTCTCGGGATCTTCTCCATCAATTTACCAACCACTGAAGTAAGACTCACTGGTCTATAATTTCCTGGGCTATCCCTACTCCCTTTCTTGAATAATGGAACAACATCCACAACCCTCCAATCCTCTGGAACCTCTCCCGACCCCACTGATGATGCAAAGATCATCTCCAGAGGCTCAGCAATCTCCTCCCTCGTCTCCCACAGTAGCCTGTGGTACATCTCATCCGATCCCCGTGACTTATCCAACTTGATGCTTTCCAAAAGCTCCATTACATCCTCTTTCTTAATAACTACATGCTCAAGCTTTTCAGTCCTCTGTAAGTCATGCCTACAATCGCCAAAGTCCTTTTCCAAAGAGGAAGAAAGATTCTAAGGGGAGTAAGGGGCGACTGTGGATGACAAGGGAAGTCAAGGACAGTATAAAAATAAAAGAGAGGGAGTATAACATAGTAAGGATGAGCGGGAAGCCAGAGGATTGGGAGACATTTAAGGAACAACAGGAGATAACTAAAAAGGCAATACAGGGGGAAAAGATGAGGTACAAAGGTAAGCTAGCCAAGAATATAAAGGAGGATAGTAAAAGCTTCTTTAGGTATGTGAAGAGGAAAAAATTAGTTAAGAACAAAGTTGGGCCCTTGAAGACAGAAACGGGTGAAATTATTATGGGGAACAAGGAAATGGCAGACGAGCTGAATAGGTACTTTGGATCTGTCTTCACCAGAGAAGACACAAACAATCTCCCAGATGTAATAGTGGCCAGAGGGCCTAGGGTAACAGAGGAACTGAGGGAATTTCGCATTAGGCAGAAAATGGTGTTGGGTAAAATGATGGGACTGAAGGCTGATAAACCCCCAGGGCCTGATGGTCTGCATCCCAGGGTACTTAAGGAGGTGGCTCTAGAAATTGTGGATGCATTGGTAATCATTTCCCAATGTTCTATAGATTCAGGATCAGTTCCTGTGGATTGGAGGGTAGCCAATGTTATCCCACTTTTTAAGAAAAGAGGGAGAGAGAAAACAGGAAATTATAGACTAGTTAGTCTGACATCAGTGGTGGGGAAGATGCTGGAGTCAATTATAAAAGATGAAATTACGACACATTTGGATAGCAGTGGCAGGATAGGTCCGAGTCAGTATAGATTTAGGAAGGGGAAATCATGCTTGACTAATCTTCTGGAATTTTTTGAGGATGTAACTGTGAAAATGGACATGGGAAAGCCAGTGGATGTAGTGTACCTGGATTTTCAGAAAGCCTTTGAAAAGGTCCAATGTAGGAGGTTAGTGGGCAAAATTAGATCACATGGTATTGGGGGTAGGGTACTGACATGGATAGAAAATTGGTTGGCAGACAGGAAATAAAGAGTAGGGATTAACGGGTCCTTTTCAGAATGGCAGGCAGTGACTAGTGGGGTACCGCAAGGCTCGGTGCTGGGACCACAGCTATTTACAATATACATTAATGATTTAGATGAAGCGATTAAAAGTAACATTAGCAAATTTGCAGATGACACAAAGCTGGGTGACAGTGTGAAATGTGAGGAGGATGTTATGAGAATGCAGGGTGACTTGGACAGGTTGGGTGAGTGGGCAGATGCAGTTTAATGTGGATAAATATGAGGTTATCCACTTTGGTGGCAAGAACAGGAAGGCAGATTACTATCTGAATGGTGTCAAGCTAGGAAAAGGGGAAGTCACTGAAAGTAAGCATACAGGTACCGCAGGCAGTGAAGAAAGCTAATGGTACGTTGGCCTTCATAACAAGGGGAGTTGAGTATAGGAGCAAAGAGGTCCTTCTGCAGTTGTACAAGGCCCTGTTGAGACCCCACCTGGAGTATTGTGTGCAGTTTTGGTCTCCAAATTTGAGGAAGGACATTCTTGCTATGGAGGGAGTGCAGCGTAGGTTCACTGGGATAATTCCAGGAATGGCGGGACTGTCATATGTTGAAAGATTGGAGCAACTGGGGTTGTATACACTGGAATTTAGAAGGATGAGAGGGGATCTGATTGAAACATATAAGATTATTAAGGGATTGGACACGCTAGAGCCTGGAAACATGTTCCCGATGTTGGGGGAATCCAGAACCAGAGGCCACAGTTTAAGAATAATGGGTAGACCATTTAGAACGGAGTTGAGGAAAAACTTTTTCACACAGAGGGTTGTTGATCTGTGGAATGCTCTGTCTCAGAAGGAAGTGGAGGCCAATTCTCTGGATTCTTTCAAGAAAGAGTCAGATAGAGCTCTTAAAGATAGCAGAGTCAAGGGATATGGGGAAAAGGCAGGAACAGGGTACTGATTGTGGGTGATCAGCCATGATCACAGTGAATGGTGGTGCTGGCTCAAAGGGCCGAATGGCCTACTCCTGCACCTATTGTCTATTGTATACTGAAGCAAAGTAATCATTAAGTACCTCTGCTATCTCCTCTGGTTCCATACACACTTTTCCACTGTTACACTTAATTGGTCCTATTCTCTCACATCTTACCCTCTTGCTCTTCACATACTTGTAGAATGCCTTGGGGTTTTCCTCAATCCTGTCCGCCAAGGCCTTCTCGTGGCCCCTTCTGACTCCGCTAATTTCATTTTTAAGCTCCTTCCTGCTAGTCTTATAATCTTCTAGAAAACCGCTATCATTACCTAGTCCTTTGAACCTTTCGTAAGCTTTTCTTTTCTTCTTGACTAGATTTACAACAGTCTTTGTACACCACGGTTCCTGTACCCTACCATCCTTTCCCTGTCTCATTGGAATGTACCTATGCAGAACCCCACACAAATATCCCGTGAACATTTGCCACATTTCTTCCGTACATTTCCCTGAGAACATCTGTTTCCAATTTATGCTTCCAAGTTCCTGCCTGATAGCCTCATATTTCTCCTTACTCCAGTTAAATGCTTTCCTAACTTGTCTGTTTCTATCCCTCTCCAATGCTATGGCAAATATCCCCAATATTTATATCTGTGCACTTGTACTGCTTCTGTGACACTGTAATTTCCTCTGGGATCAATAAAGTATCTATCGATCTACCATTATCTGTAGTGGTTTGTACCAGGTTTAAATAATTTAAAAAATATTTTAGTGTTTAGTTATAACTCAGTTTCTTCAAATTTTAAGAACATATTAAATTATAAAATATTAATGTAAATATCCAGGATGTTTATTGGATCTGCAATTATTTTCTAAATATATAACAATGACATGGAAGGCCACAACCAAGGTATTTGAAAGGCAAAGATGTCAGTGTTGTGGATGTCAACTTTAAATTAGAAGATTAGGCAATTGGGTAAAACTGGAAAATGTACTGAGGCCGTAATATCTCGTCTAGCCTCCCACAAAGTCCAAGGGTGCATTCGGTAAAGCCTGCAGGTTTATCCACCTTAATGTTTTGCACGACAGCAAACACCCCCTCCTTGGCAAAATGAATGTTCTACAAGACAGCACTTATCTCTTGAGCAACCATGATTTGCTTAGTAAATATTGAGGAGAAATATTTCTTAAAAATCCCACCCATTTCCTGCAGCTCCAAGACATAGACCACCCTGCTGATCTCTAAGCTGACTATTCTTTCCCTAGCTGCTCATTTACTCTTAAAATAACTATGGGAACTCTTGGGATTGTCCTTAACCTGACCTGCCAGATCCATCTCATTCCTTCTCTTTGCCTTCCTGATTTCCCTCTTAAACTATTTATACTCATCAAAGGAATCACTTGCATTCAACTTCCTACTTTTTTTAACCAGGGCATCTATATTTCTCATCAGCCAAGGTTCCCTTAACTTGCCAGCTTCACCCTTTATCTACATTTGTGAGCAATTACCGGTTAAGATGGTGCTACTAAACATGTACGACAGTTTCTTGGTGGTCAAACAGCTAAGAAATTTGACTAAAACATCACTAAAAATACCTTTTCTGAGGTAAATTGTGTTAAATTATTGCTACAAATAGTGAAGGGATGAGTAATGGCGAGGCGAGTTCGGGGAATGAATCAATGTAGATTGAGTTCTGATGCCCAGGGTGTGAGATTGGATCACTATGGGCACTGAGCTGATTTTGAAGAGCTTGAAAGTGGCTTCAGGCTGGGTGACAGGAACTGGGCCCGAGCAAGTCGCTGGGCAATGAAATCTTGGCCCGGAGCAAGTCACTCTGCAGCATGATCTAGGCCCGAGGCCTTTTGCAACAGTGGTGCCTGGGTCCTAGTGCAATGTACGATTCGCTGTTTAGACAATTTAAATGCCGACCCAGATCAGAGGTGAGAGCCAACTTTGCTCACTCTCCATGATGTTCATTCCTCTCTCCAGGGTGCCAGAGCCTTTTGCTATTCCATCGTTTGGTCAATTTAAATGCCAGCCCACAGAGACCGAAAAGACAGGGTGTCGGTCGGGGCGAGAGCCGAATTCACTCGTTCTCCACAATGGACATCTCCATGGCACTGAAAACTGCCCCAGCTGCTATGTTCCGTGTCTGCTAATATGATGAACTGATAAGCGAGGGCTTGGGCTCCGGGGTTCAAATCTGAGGACTTTTTTTGGTTTGGAATGCTGTTGTTCGCTTCATGACTTGTTTTTTTTTCTTTCTCTTGTGCACCGAGTGTTAGTCTTTTATTTATATATTTTTTCTTTAAATTGGGTTATTTCAGATTTCTTGCTTTGTGGCTACCTGCGAGCAAGCAAATCTCAAGGTTGTTTAATTTATACGTTCTTTGATAATAAATGTAATTGAATCTTAATAAGAACATGCTGCTGCTGGATTCTCAATATCATAAATCAGAGAAAGCAAACAAATCAAGCACACAAATTAATATGTATGCATATTATTAATTACAGGCTGGGATGTTATCAAAGATGATGAGACGGGACAGGTGAAGTGATCCCGAGTCTGTGTGGCACTGTGGTACAACAGTCACTGCTGTCACCTCATGCTCCAGCAGTCTTTCAGTCCTGTCTGTGTGGAGATTGCAGATTTTCCCTGCAACCATATAAATTTGCTCCGAGCACTCCAATTTATCTCCATGTCCTAAAGATAAGCCGGAAGGTTAATTGGCCACTGTAAATTATCCTGTGATGATGAGTGGCAAAAGAATCAGAAAGTTAATGGACACGTAATGAGAATAAATTGCAAGTTTATGGGGAAATAAGGGGAGGAATGTGACTGATCGGATTACTTTTCTGGGAGCTGCCATAGCCCACCTTCCACATCATAATAAGCAAAGAAAAATCTGTAAGAAGGTGTAAAAAGTGTGGATCATTTGTAAACAGGGAGGGAGGGAGGAATGGGGCTTGTTTTGCTGTTTATTATGTTCTGTGTTGTGCTGCTGAACCGTGAGGACATGCTACGTGGTGCCAGGATGTGTGGCCGCACTTACAGCCCTCTTGAGGCACCCCTTATAAAACAGAAATCCAGACAAGTGCAAACATAATACAAACTAATGAACACATTGAAACGTTCAAAGGACACTTTAATCACATATATACAAATAGAAAGTTTGAAAAAAACTAGAACAATGGAAAACTGCTGAAGGAAAAGGGTTAGCTGTACAACTCAGGCAATCCAACCACGAGCTTCTATCACGTACTTGTGTTTGGGAATGCAACAGGTAGGATAGGGATCACAAACATAAGATGGAGATTGCAAGTTATTTCAGGCATAAACGTTAACATCTGCACACAGCCTATACTAAAAATTATGGGGTTAGAGTTCCTCAGAAGACAACAAACTCATCCTGTCCCTTTTGACCCTCACCAATTTTTAATCGAAGTACCATAGATCCTATTCAGATGCAAAGAGGCTTGGTATGGTAACTGCTGTGCAAGAAACTGCAGAATTACAGACACCGCTGAGCACATCACAGGAATTAGCCTCTCCTCCATGGACTCTGTCCAGACCTTACTGCTTCAGTAAAGCAGCCAGAATTGTCAAAGATCCCACACACCCTGGACATTCTCTTCTTCAACCCTTCCATCAGGCAGAAGATATGAAAGGCTGAAATCACGTACCAACAGGCTCAAGGACAGTTTCTATCCCACTGTTACAATGTTTCCCTGGAATAATAAGATGCACTTTCTGACCTCATAATCCACCTCTCTGTGGCATTGCACCTGTCTGACTGTTCTGCACTTTGTAATGCTACACTTTATTCTGCATTCTGTTCTATTTTACAGTTCTATCTTATACTACCTCAATGCACTGCTGTAATAAATTGATCTGTATAGAGGGCATGCAAGTGTTTCACTGTACCTTTGCACGTGACCAACTTACTTCCTGTCCCTTTCCTCCCACCCCCAAACCCTAACTGGTGTCCACTCCCTTCCCAAAGCCTGTTAGCTAATCCACTCTTCCCCGTTCACTCCCTCAAAGCCGACCCGTACTCCACTCCCTAACCCATCTCCAACGAATCCCTAGCCCCAGTACTCTCCAAACTCCTCCCCAAGTTGCCTCCTACCCCACTCTCCTCCTCCGCAAAAGCCCCTAATACTTCTCTCCCCTCTCCCTCCTCTAAAGCCCGTTTCCCCCTTTCCCTACTCCGATAAGACCTTGCTTACCCACTCCTTGCCCCAACCCAAGCCCACCCTCATTCCCAATCCTTTCTTCTCCCCCGCCTCCATCCCATTTCCTCCTCCTGCTGCTGTAGTGTACGTCCCACAGCTGAGTCCGGCGACCCCCATCCTTCCCGAGACACAGCCGGCCCTCACTCGGACAGACGCCGCCACACATGCCGCTATCCATCACCGCCGCACGCCAAGTCCTTCCATGCAGCCAAACTTTACGTCTTTTCCCGCCCCATTTTCACGGCCGCGGCCGCGATTGGTTGAGTCTGAGGAGGTCGAAGCGGTTGGTTGGTCACTGGCTGTGACAATCGGAGCGTGTTTCCAGTTCCGGCAGCAGCAAGTTAGGCTGCGGCGGGACGGCATGGGCGCGCGGAAGGGCCGGCAGTAGTTGTGTCCTGTTAACCGGCGTCATGGCTGAGCGGGAGCACAAGAGCCTCGATGATTTCTTCGCCAAAAGAGACAAGAAAAAGAAGAAAGACAAGACCAAAATGGTGAAGGCAGGGCCAGTCGCGCCGCCCAAAGCTGCCGTGGCGGCCGAGACCGTGGCCTTGTCAGCGCAACCTAACTCGGCCCCGGAGCCGGCCGTGACAGCGGCCTCGCCCACCGACCCAGCCGACGCGGCGCCTGTAGCGATCCCCGCCCCGACTGCAGTCGCCAAGAAGCCCAAGAAGGAGAAGGAGCGAATGGTGAAGGGGGAGAGCCAGGACCTGCAGCAGGAGCCGACCAGGGTGAGCAACGCGGGCAGGTTGGGCCTTGCCGTCACCCCGGCCTTGTGAATGGGCCACACGAGGGAATAGGGTCGTCGTTGAGAATGCTGTTCCTCCTATCTGCGGAGGATGAACAGGCTGCTGATATTGCGAAAACAGAGAGAAAGTGTTTTTTTCCCCCCTGAGGGGGCGTTACGTGGTTGAAGGTCGATTTATACTTTGCATGTTCGGTGGGGAAGGGGGAGGAAAGAAGATATTGGGAGGCTCTAGGTTTTACGTGAGTGGTTGAGAGTGAAGTGGGCAATCGGGGAAGAAAGAAAAACATTCAGTATTTCTCCAATTTTGGCCTCATTGGTTTCTTTTGCCATCCTTATGGTCGATTGTACATCCTTCGTTCTTCCCGTTTCGCTGATTTTAAAACATACACGTTGAGCGTTTATTTCTCGTTTTGTCCGATTAGCTGTGAAATTGGACTCAGCACTGCTAACGTGGTTTTATGTTGCCGTAATGAATTTGTCAGTTGAACGTTTGGACTACGTTTATGTAAACAGCTGCAACCAACAAGGAGTCGTTTTTAAAACGTTTTTCATTTCGTAGGTTTTCGTTAGTTAGATGTTTTTAAGCGAATAGCTTTAAGAAAGTTGTCGTAACTACTCATCCAAGAAAGCGGGGAGTATTCCATGACATTTCTGATGTGCCTTGTAAATGGATGAATGCTCGCAGAATAGTTATGTTTTGATCCACTCTAGTCAACCACTATTTATGGTAAATCTGTACTTGGGTGTCAGTGACTACCCCAACATACAGTAGTCTAATTCTGACCTCTAATTTTTACTGTTTATTGCCATTCAGTGTTGGATAGGCTTTTTGAGCTGTGCCAGCCAGCAATGCTCCGATTTAACCCTTGCCTAGTCACGGGACAATTTACAATGACCAATTAACGTACCAACTGACACATCTTTGTATGCTCTTCCCGTGACTGCTTGGGTTTCCTCTTACATCCAAACTTCTTACAGGCTGTGGCAGGAAATGAACCCGGATCTCTGATACAGTGGTCAGCAAGCGCACTACACCACTGTGCCGCCCATAGGATTGATTTCCTTTGCCATTCCTATTGGCAATTGTACATCTTTCATTCTTCCCTTTTCTCTTAATTATTTTAAAATGTATACGTTAACCTTGGAGTCATTATTGAAAGTGATACCATTGAACGTAAAGGGGATAAAGGTGGTCATTGTTGGGCATTTAATGTTGTATGAGTAACCCCTTATGAGATTGAGTGTAATTTGATGAGTTGCAAGTAGAATTTTGAATGATCATTTTTGTTTCTGATACTGGAGGAGCTGAGAAATGTTAACCATAGATTCTTGAAGAATACCTGTAGGCTTTTCCCAGGGCTCGGGTGATTTACTATCTGTGTGCTAGGTACTATTTTCAGTAAGATGCCCATATAAGTGGCTAACTTTTGTAACCACACCCTCTATGCCATCATTGGGGAAAGTAACTTGCACTGTTTTTTTTAAATGTCATTGTTCTTCAGTAAATTAGCTCAGTTGTTGAGTCAGTGGTGGAGGTTATTACATCTGTGTCTTTAAGTTCTCTGAAAGGGTTAAAGTCAAATGGGGCTCAGCAGGTCAAGCAGCACCTCTGCAGGCCAAAGGATGGTTTATGTACTGGACTGAGATACTACGTCAGGACTGAGTACAGAAGGTGGCCAAGTGTAAAGAAGTGTGAGCGAGAGATGGTGACGGGTAGAACCAGGTGCAGATGGAACTGGGAGGGAATAGGAAGGGTATATACCAAGGATGGGAAAAAAACCCAGGTGGAAAGGTATGTATTGATGGCTCAAAGTGGAGTAATGAGTGGGAAAATTAGAAAAGCAAAATTAAAGGAGGCAAGGGGGGTGGGTAGGGTAAGGAAAGGAAAAGATTGGTTCCGGCTTTGGTGGATTGCAATATGGGGAGGGAATGTGTAGACTACCTGCAGTTCTTCACAAGATGGACACAGGTAGGACTTAACCTGGTTGAAGAGTTGTGTGGTCACTGTCTTGATGAGGGTTAGGCCATTTAGTGCTGAGATGAGAAATTTCTTTACTCAGGATGGTTACCTTTCATGTTTTTCTACTTTAATGGGCTGCAGTGATTTAGTCACTGAGTTCATTCAGTATTTGTATCAGCAGGTTGGAGTGGACAGATGTGGGCAAAATGCAGGAAAATTGGTCATGATCTTGATCCAGCTTGAAGATCTGCCCACTGCTGATGATGATAACTGATTCTGGTGATGTCTGTTGGTTATGCCACCATATCTAAAATGTCTTTTGATTTTTAAGGGGAAGTCACTCTTATCCTGCAGCTGGAAATTCACCTCAACCAAAGAAAAGTGTCTATTATTTAGGCCTTTGATTTATTTTGCACTTCATTTTTAAAAAAATTTGTGAATAAACTAAATTTTATCTGTGATTTGCAAAGATGTATCAGGGTGTTTGGAATTGGATCATAGATCAGGAATCTCATTGGAAGGAGTAAAGAGCATTGAGGAGCTGAAGAAAATACTTGTGTTTTTAAAGGTTAAGATTAACATTCAATAGAAGCAGCTTAGCATTTGCCTGCTGACCTACCTTGTTACTAACTGTTTTACCAACCTGCAGGTTTGGGAATATAGCTAATAAAGCAGAAAAGGGAAAACCAGTGAACAGTACATGGGTTTTCAATGCTTGGGCCTCAGGTAAAGTATGCCAATGATACTAAACCAGGTCGTATTATAATGATGCAAAAAGGCTTGGATTGAGCAAATGAGTGAATACTTGGCAGGTGCAGTATAGTTTGGGTAAGTAATATATTTAAATTGTGTTTGATGAGGAAATGATGTGCAGAGAGATTTGGATATCCTTGTACATCAGTCACTGCTGGTACAGCAACCATTTAAGATAAATTGTATGCTGGCCTTTTTTATTATTGCAAGCGGATTTAAGTGCAAGAGTCTTGGTGAGTCCACACAAGGAGGATTATATGCAGTTTCTATTTCTTTCACAATGGATATCCTGCTACAGGAGTGCGTGAGGCTTCTCAGACTGGTAACTGAGGTAGTAAAATGTGCTTACATTGATTAGCTTTGTATTCACGAACTTAAGATCTCACTGAAGCTTACAATATTCAGATTGGTTTAGACAAACTGGACATGAGAAGGATCTAGTGTTTTGACTAGTGTGGCAGTCTTGGATTGCAGGGCAAGAGATTTAGGACTAAGGAGAAAGTGGAGTTCACCAGCATGGTGTTCTAGGAGCTGTGACAATATATTTGAAAACGGATTTTAAGATGCAAAGTATCGTGGGGTATGTGGAGAGAATGGAAAATGGTATTAAAGTGGTTGATCAGCCATGATCTATTAGATGTTAGAACAGGCTTCAGGGGCCAAATGGTTTGCTTTCTATTCATCTCCTTCATGTAAGCTGTCGTCCCTAAAACCCGTTGTTGACCTGATCCTTTACTTACCACTCTCAATTGCCAATGGCTTAGTATACCTAGGCCTTTTGTATACCCACACCATTGAAAGTCATGTCTCCATCTGATTTGGTTGCCTTTTTTATTCTAGTCATTACATGAGTAGTGCATTAGCCCATTTAATCAAAGAATGCAGTAGGTGATTGTGTAGGTGACTGAGTTATCAAATTCTGTTTTCTCCCTTCATCATAATACATTTTTGACATTAAGTGTGGATAACATTTCTTCTTGAAACCTCCATTCCAATAGTTGTGCATTATATGCATTGAGTTTTGAAAATGTTGTTTTGCCAATTATCTTAAATACTGTTTGCTGCTTGCATTTTTTTCTGTATTCACTCTTTAATCTTGTGTGTTCATTCTTTAACTTGGACTGTGAACCATCTATACTTTAAGGGCCAAATCCATTTTTTCCTCAGTCTCTCCATGTCAGTGGTTTCTCAAATCAATTATTTTAGTAAATCCTCTGTTCACTTCTTGCCACACCAAGTAACTGCAATGTGTGGAATTCTCGCATATGTAGCTGGACTCCAGTGAAATTTTTAAAAAGTGCTAAAACTTCCACATTTTATGTTCCTTATACAAAACCTTTTGATAATCCTCCAGCTCTTTACCTGAACTACTTAAATGTACCACATATCATTTGTTGCTGCTGTTTTTTTAAAATATCAAAATGCATTGCTTCACACTGCTCTGTATTAGTTATCTTGAAGTTAAGCTGTCCTTCTGAAATTCACTATGACCCTCATTTACTGCTGCATATCTGTTTGGTATCATCTGAAGATCTTGGAATTATTCCCCAGCTCTCTGAGTTCAGGGCACAACGATGTCCAAAAGATTAGTGAGTGATTTTACTGGTTCTGAGTTGGCTTGAATCAGCATTTTGGGTAGGTAATCTAGGTCTAGGGACATGATCATTGCAATACCGTGAATGCAGTTAGCCAAATATTTGTAGTTGGATTATTGTATTATAGAAGAGTGATCTGTGGAATGCTCAGTGGCCTGTTTTTTTCATTCCAGACTTTTGTTTTTCTTGGGTGCTTCAGTTCACCGCAGAGTACCGGCTCTCATTTGTTAATTTTTAATATTTGGTTCTGTTTTTTACATTATACCAAAATTTGATGTTTTACAGTCTTTTGTCTATTTATAAAATAATCAATGTATTTTAAGTGTACAAACTAACATTTAGATCTCTTACAGGAGGATGAGGAATGGAAGGAGTTTGAACAAAAGGAAGTTGATTACAGTGGTTTAAGGATTCATGCCTTACAAATCAGGTGAGCAACAGAGTTTCAGTTACAGAGATTTCTTTTTCACTAAGCTTAAAATCACAGCTACAAGATGTAGTCATACAGTGGGATTTGTTTTGTTTGCTTAGTGATTATTTAGTAGCAAATTATATTTGTGCTACAAATACTAAGCAATGGCCACTCCAGGAGAATCCAAACACCTACTGTTGATGCTCAATTGTTTTGCCAGCACTGAGTTGCCCATCAATTCAATGATCTTCTCAATTATTTCTCTTTGCAGATACAAGGCATCCTCCTTGCACCTGTTATCATCAATCTTTGTAGTATTAGTAAATTTAGCCCCTGTTTAATTAAAAAAAGTAGAATTCTTGTCGATTGATTTTATTTATACATTTGCCAAGAGAATGTGGATGTCCCTGGCACTGCCTGGGTGTATTATTTTCAGTTACTGTTGAAACTGAGGTAGTTGAGACTCAACTCAATGTGTTTCTGGAGTCTTATTGGGTAAAAGTACCATGTTTCCTTTCCTGAAAGGTATTAATGTGTCAAATGTTCTGCAATAAAGTGGTAGTTTCATAGTTACTATTATTGAGGCTAGTTTTCAGTTTCAAGATTATTTTAATTGCATAAATTTAAATTCTTCAGCTGGCTTGATGGATTTGAACTTCTGCATCAGTGATCCAGAGCTCCACTGGTTTAGTCACTTAATGCCCCAAACTGATAATATCCTAACTTTGGTTAGAATCCATCTGAACTCTTGTTTTGGTAATAACTGTAGTGAAGGATATGTTTTGAAAAAATAGTAAAGGTAGTGAAGTTAATGAGCAGTTGAGTTTCTTTCTTTGCATCAGATTTGTGATAGATTTTGTAAAATCCAAAAAATTATATTGGTTTCTGTAAAGTTAAATTATGGAAACTTGCTTGTTACATACTAAATTAGGCACAGTCATAATCATATGGAACAGAAACAATCCCATTGGTCCATGTTTGCCATTGTACCTCTTTACAATACAAGTTTGTTGAAATGTGACTCAACCATACATAAATACCCATGAACAGCCAGATGAAACAGTGTCTCTCTGGGGCCAAGGTACCAACAGTCACACTCAGCACAAGGCACATATAGCACATTTAAGATAGCAGTAAACATGTAGTCACACAAAAAAATACACTCCCATTTATCCATATTAGGTCCATAGTTCCTATGTTTTCATTATTTAACCGGTTGTCTAAACATGAGATCCTGCAGATGATGGAAATCTAGTGTAAATACATAAAATGCTCTTTCTCTAACTTCCTATAATTCCTCCGCTCTTCCTCCTATTCTTTTCATTTCCCAGTCTTGCTCCCATCTTAGCTCTTTTCTCCACCTGTCTATCACCTCCCCCCTCCTTCCCTTTCTCCCAGGGTTCACTCCTCTATCAGATTCCTTTTTTAGCCCGCTACCTTTTCCACTTGTCATTTCCCAGCTTCTTACTTCATCCTCCCCTTTCACATCCACCTATCTTCCCCTCACCTGACTTCACTCCGGGTTGTACTTGTCCCCCTACATTCTATTCCCCCTTCCTTTCCACGCCTGATGAAGGGTCTTGGCCTAAAAAATTGGTTGTTCATTTCAAAAGATGTTTTTTGACCTGAGTTCTTCATGCACATTGTGTGTTACTCTAGGTATTAGTCTAGATGTTTTTATGACTAATGGTGTGCTGCAGTGACTGGTGCTGAGTCCATTGTTTGTCACCTATATTAGTGACTGGGATGAAAATGTGGTAAACTTGATCAGCAGATTTGCATATGACACCGAGGTTGGACATGTAGTGGATGAAGAAGGCTGTCAAAGCTTGCAGTGAGGTCTGGACAATCTGGACAAATGGGCCGAAAAATGGCAGATGGTAATGAATGCAGGCAAAGTATTGCACTTTGGGAGGACAAACCAGGGTAGGACTTGCACAGTGAACGGTAGAGCTCTGAGAAGTGCAGTAGCACATTGGGACCTGGGAATACAGATCCATAATTGCTTGAAAATAGCATCACAGGTAGATAGGGTCATAAAAGAGCTTTTAGCATATTGGCCTTCATAAATCAGAGTATTGATTAAGGGAGTTGGGATGTTGTGTTGAAGTGGTATATGACATTGGTGAGGCCAAATTTGGAGTATTGGTGCAGTTCTGGTTACCTGTCTACAGAGAAGATATCAATGAGATTGAAAGAGAAAATTTACAAGCAAGACTTGAGGACCTGAATTATAATGAAAGATTGAGTAGGTTAGGACTTTATTCCCTGGAGTGTTGGAGAATGAGGGGAGATTTGACCAAATTAGGAAGGGTATAGATAGGGTAAATTCAAGTGGGCTTTCTCCACTGAGATTGGGTGAGACTAGAGCTAGAGGCAAGGGTGAAAGGCAAAATATTTCAGGGGAACTTCACTCAGGGCAGCGTAAACGTGGAACACGTAGCCAGTGGAAGTGTGAATGCGGGTTTGATAGGAACATTTAGAGAAGTTTGGATAAGAACATGATGGGAGGGCATTGGAGGGCTGCTGTCCAGGTATGGGTTGATGGGACTAGCAAAGTAAATTTGGCATAGGCTGTATGGGCTGAAGATCCTTTTTCTGTGCTGTAGCACTCTGACCAAATGTCATGAGAGTCTCTACCTACAGCAACTCTTCAGGCAGTACATTGCAACCTCTGGCAACCTTCTTGAAAAATGTACACTCAGATTCACTATGATTCATTGACTGTGGGCGAAAGATTCTTAATACTTACCCTTTCTGTAACCCTCCTAATTCTCTGTTTCTGTCAGGTAACTCCTCAGCCTCCTCTGCTCCAGATAAAATAAACTAGCCTATTTATTTTCTGTATAATTTTAAGGCTCCAATCCAGGCAACATCCTGGTAAATCCCTGCCTCCTATAAGCAAAGCTTTATAAAGCTGTAACATGTTCGAGTTCTTGTATTCTGTGCCACATTCAATGAAGGTAGGCATCCAGCTCATCTCTCCATGCTGCCACTTTCAGAGTTTCAAGGGCTGGATGTCTTAACATTTTCTATGAAAAGTAAGGCATTCAGTTTTTGATAATCACAATGATGTTTCAGGTCTAAAGTAACCTTTCCCTGTTCCTTTTGTTATTGGAAGTTGACAGAATTGTAAGATGTGTTCTGTCTTTGCGCTGTTGAGGACAGTATACGAAATGTTCCTACTCATTCAGATAGCGAGCTGCCTTTGCAGCTGTCCTAAAACTGAAAGGTGTTGGAACTGGTCATGTACAACAAATGAAATTGGGCCACTTCTGACCTATGTTTGTGTGCCTTCTGGGGCAAAGTGGAACATGTTCAAAGATGGAAAGGTGACAATCTGTTCATTGTAGCTTCGAAGTTCCCATTCTAAACTCAAGCATCCTGATTTTTGCCTCATTTATGAGTCTGACGTATTAATTGAAGGCATAATTATAATGTATTATATGTCTATATATAATTTTAAGCTATTTGGACTTCTGATTTTTAGTTTAATGCTAGCCTTTACTAACTGCAGTGATGAAAGAGAGGAAGAAGATAATGAGAAGAAAGAAGATCAAGATGAGAATGGAGAGAATATCTTGTATAGAGAGGGAGACAGGACCATTGGACCTTGGAACAAGATAACGCCAGTGCAGACACCTGTCACTGTGGGTAAGCATAGACAGTGAGAAATCAGATTGAAGGACTTTTACTCCTAAATTCCCACATTGCTAACTTGTCAATAATTTAGAACCATCAGGCAATGTACTGTGACATTATTGACAATAAACAAATGTAAACTATAAAGCTATTCATATGGAATTTTATGCAGAACTTCTACATGCACCATGTGCACCATGAAATAGTTGTCAAAGAAGGGTTGTGTTTAAATAAATCTGTATTAGTTATACCACTATTTGTCTTGTGGAACTCTGCATATCTCAATAACTTGGCCTTTAATTGAAAACTTTTGTAGTTTGAATGGAACCTTTAATGCGTAGGTGTCTGAACATGAAATCTAAACAAGGTTTAAGCGTTTTGAGTTGTATTGCTGTAATCATTCTTTTCAAGATGTTAGATTGTTTAATGTTATTTCCTGTACAGAAGTGCAAGGAGAACAAAATAATTGTTACTCTGAATCTGCTTCAGCACAAGTAAAGACAAAGATAAAGAACACAATTTTTGTTTAAACACACACAGATAAATACATAAGATAGCTTGTATGCATTTTTTATGTCCATAAAGTAATGCCAGGCTGTACATGAGGTTACTGGCGGGAAATAATAATGCAGTGGTGGAGTTAGTGGGTGGAGGTGTTGATCAGTCTTGCTGTTTGGGGAAGTCACTGTTTTTGTATCTTGTCCTGGTGTGGATGCTACATAGCCTCCTCCCTGATGATCCAGGAACAGGATGTGTGGAATCCTTCAAGTTATCCTGCACCTTTCTGTATATATGTCCTTCATGGCGGGTAGGCTGTTGCCAGTAATGCATTGGGCTGTTTTTGGAACTTTCCTGTCTGCTGCATTGCAGTTCCCATGTCAAGCAGTGATACAGCTTCCTTAGATGCTCCCTACTGCACATCTGTAGAATGACATGAGTACCAATGTGCAAAATCTCTTCAGCCTCCTCAGGATGTAGAGGCTTTCTTGATGAGGATCTGTTTTGGGACCATGGGAGGTTGTGCACTTTGAGTGTTTGAAACTGCTTACACTTCCCACAGCTATGCCGCCTATGTAAAGGGGGTTGTGAGTGGTGCAAGTTCTCCTGAAGGTGATTATCATCTCTTTTTTTTCTTGTTGACATTATTGTCTTTTTGAGGTTATTTGCTTGACACCAGGCCTTGAGCTCTTCCACCTCCTCTCTGTAGGCAGTTTAATCACTGTTGGTTAAGAGACCCATGACTATCCTGTCATCAGTGAACTTGATGATATGATCGCTCAGATGTTTGACCATACAGTTATGTATGAGCATTGGGCTCAGCACACAGCCCTGGGCGGCACCTGTATGGAAGGTGATGGGAGGGAAGAGCAGTTGTGCATCCTGACAATCTGAGGTCTGTTGGTTAGGAAATTCAACACACAGTTGCAGAGGTATATTTAGACTAAGGTCTGTGGGACAATAGTGTTGAAGGCTGACTTTTCCAACTGATGTTTAAGAGATTTTGGATTTGTAAATCGTCCCCCTTCTCAAGCTCTTGGGCAGTATAGCCTTTTATGCAGCTGTTAAGAAACATCTACCCCTATTAATTCTTGCATCTGTAAGTTTGGAGCTGCATTTGAAGGTTCCATCTATTAACGGAGGGCTTGCATTTGTGTCGCAAGGAGCATGCAGCTTGTGAGACATTGGGTATTTTGTTTTGGAAAACTTCTTTTTCTATATTGTTTTCCGTTGTTTATTTCTGTTTCGTTAATCATTTCCTGAGCAAAAGGGTAGGAATAATAATTCTGCAAGGCTTTTGGTGCTTTAAAAGTCAGCTGAAGTGGTTGTTCTTAATCCTAACTCTCGTTTCTTCCAGAACAGGCTACAGATTTGTGTAGTTGACCTAGGATCTAACCATATTGTACCATATTGATTTATTGTTATTCCCTTAACGTGTAAAGTTTTGAATTGCTTTAGAAAGTTGATCATTTGTTTAATTTCATTATGATTCTAGTTGAAGAAGTCCCAGAAGCAAAACCAGCTGGTGTGTATCGACCTCCTGGAGCCAGGTCGGGTAGTGTGAGAAGAACACAATCACAAGGACCACCCGAGATCTTCAATGATGTACAGTTTCCATCCCTACAGGCGTCAGCAAAGCATGTAGAAACCAGAAAGTAAGCTTGGATGCGTTTACTTGCTGTCGGTGATTACCTACTTGTTTGATCACCACAATGTGTTTAAAGCATTTTTTCTACTTGTGATGAAAGCATTTTTCAGTGATGTTTCAAGATTTGTTTAAAGTTTTTTTAAAACTTTTTTTTTAATATAGTCTACCATTTGCCCAAAGACACTGTACTTGAATCTTGCTGGTTGTACTACAATGTACGCTTGCTCATAAATATAACATCATCCTGTTTCTTGGCTTATTTTCAATAATACAAAAACATACAATATCTATGTAGCCTTTACTTGAAGAAAGATTCTGGCTAGTCACTTTGTTTAAAAAATGTGCGCAAGAATTAAAAATGGGCCAATGAGTACATACACTTGATGTAGTATGAGGTAAGGAACATTCAATTTTGATTTGTCATCATTCAGTCAGGGTAGCAATGGATGTTCCCAAATCTTACTCAACTCGTGGATAGAGAGGTCGATGGAATAGACTGTATGTACTGTACATAATCAATACATAACTAAAATTCTCATTGTTTATCTGTCTGTTTGTGTCCTCAAATTAGCCCAAACGGTGCATTAAAGCGGCACTTTTTTTTTGACTAAATGGACTTAAAATGTGCTAACTTACACAATGCATGCAAAGTTCGGGGTTATATTCATTTAAAATTGCTCACTCATCAACTGGCCTCATTTTCCACCTGATTCTAGCTTTCATGGAAACCTCAACGCGACACCGCGACACATGCGCAGGGCCAGCCTCAGCAGCGCCTCACGATGCTCACAGCAGCCACACCAACCGCAGCAAAAGGGCAGGGCAGGGCAGCTCTATTTCTAGCGGTCACATCCTGCTAATCACTGTCAGCATGTGCAGGATTGGAACAGATCAAACTACGACCCATCAATAAGAGATATTTAAATCTTATTGTAATGAAGTACTTCGAAACACCCTATTCCCAGATTCTACACTTGGACTAATAAGGGATGGGAAAGAAGGAGAATGGGGAAAAGAGTGGAGGACTACGCTGGGATTTCTGAAGCAAATGTTCTGGGTCAAGTGTATACCGTTATTGTCTGGGATGAGTGCCCCGGACCGGACTCTTCATGATGTATGCGGCAAGAATGAGGCCTTCGGGGGTATTTTATACTTTATTGTCGCCAAACAGTTGGTATGAGAACGTACAATCATCACAGCGATATTTGATTCTGCGCTTCCCACTCCCTGGATTACAAATATTAAATACTAAAAATAGTTAAAATTAGTAAATATTAAAAATTTAAATTATAAATCATAAATAGAAAATGGAAAAATAGACAAAGTAAGGTAGTGCAAAAAACTGAGAGGCAGGTCCGGATATTTGGAGGGTATGGCCCAGATCCAGGTCAGGATCCGTTCAGCAGTCTTATCACAGTTGGAAAGAAGCTGTTCCCAAATCTGGCCGTACGAGGCTTCAAGCTCCTGGGCCTTCGCTCGGAGGGAAGAGGGATGAAAAGTGTGTTGGCTGTGTGGGTCGTGTCCTTGATTATCCTAGCAGCACTGCTCCGACAGCGTGCAGTGTAAAGTGAGTCCACAGACGAAAGATTGGTTTGTGTGATGTGCTATGCTATGCCGTGTTCACGATCTTCTGCAGCTTCTTTCGGTCTTGGACAGGACAACTTCCATACCAGGTTGTGATGCACCCTAGAAGAATGCTTTTTAGGGGACAGGCCAAATTTCTTTAATTTTCTCGGGAAGTAAAGGTGCTGGTAGCCCTTCTTGGCAGTGAACTCTGCTCGGTTGGACCAAGTCTGAGTTCACTCTGACCATTTTAACCATTTGCTGTGGCGATTTCCGTCAGCCTCTAGCAGTTGTGAAACGATGCTGATGTGGAGAATTCATGCATAAAAAAAATCCTACTTGTGGAGAAGCTTCATCAAGTTTTAATTGAAGAGAAACATGCAATAGAGTGAGGGAGAAGACAATATTGAGAAAAATGAAAGCTATGAAATCGAATTACCGCAAGATATGATTCTGCAGCAAAAACTATGGAAGAATGTATTGATTTCATGTACCCGATATTTGACAATCCTGCAGAACTGTTCTCGGGGAATTCTGTCTTTGTTCCTCTCAATGAAATGATGCGAAAAATAAACTTCACATGCACTAGACGCTTCCCTGGAATCATGAAAGAATACTGTTCCTTCAATGCTGTAAGTGAAGGAGCTAACGCCACTCATTTTCCAGCAGAATTCCTGGATTCGGTTGAACTCTGGATTGCCACCACATAAACTGGAATTGAAGAGGGGGTCTCCCATCATTTCAGTGAGGAACTTGGATCCACCAAGGCTTTGCAATGGAACGCAAATGATGGTGGAAGAACTGCATGACAATCTCATCGTAGCAAAGATAAACATTGGTGCGTTCAAAAATGACATTGTCATGATCCCAAGGATTACTCTCAGTTTATCAGAAGGGGAAGATGTCCCTCTTCAGCGGAGCCAGTTCCCGATACAGTCATGCTTTGCTATGACTATACATAAGGCGCAAAGCCAAACCATGGAGAATGTGCTGATTTTTCTGGAGAAACCGGTATTCCATCATGGTCAGCTGTATGTGGCTTTAAGCCGGGGAAAAAGAAATGAAAACGTTAAGAGTATTCTTGGAGGGTGGCAGATCAACCAGAAATGTTGTCATCAAAAAAGTGTCCTCCGTTAAATGAGCTATATTTGTCATACTACACGTCTTTCTTTAATAAACTGAGTTTTTCTTCTTTAATTTCCAAAGCAAAGCAATAGCATTCAGGGAATTCTAATGTTCATTCTGGTCACATCAAACTGCACTACCTTTCTCTCAAAGGGTGCCCCAACGGGCTGCCCGGTTGTCTGGTGAATATATAATAGTTAATTCCCTAGTTATTGTTAATGTGCAATCTCCAAAGAAGGTATTGGGTAGTTCAGATTGCCAACATGGATACAGTAGGGTCTTTTAAGAGGCTCCTGGACAGGTACATGGAGTTTAGAAAAATAGAGGGCTATGGGTAACCCTAGGTAATTTCTAAAGTAAGTACGTGTTCAGCGCAGCATTGTGGGCCGAAGGACCTGTATTGTGCTGTAGGTTTTCTACGTTTCTATGTCTTCCCCACCCACCAAACAGTCCTTCCAGGTGAGGCAACAGTTCACCAGTGAATCTCCATTGTGTCCAGCGCAGCCTCCTATACCATTGCTGAGGTCCATTGTAAATTGGGGGACCACTTTGTAGAGCACTTCCTCTCCATTCGCCAGAAGTGGAACTTCCCAGTGGCCAAACATTTTCATTCCTGTTCTGACATGTCGGTCTATGGCTGCCTCTTGTGCCACAATGAGGCCACCCTCAGGGAAAAGGAGCAACACCTTGTATTTCATCTGAGTATCCTCCACTCTGATGGCATGAATATTGATTTCTCTCTTTGCTTTAAAATAAAAAACATCCCTCTCCCTGTCCTTTTGTATTTCCTATTCTGGCCTCTTACCTCTTACCTGCCTGTCACCTCCCACTGGGTCCCCTTCTCCTCTTCTCTCCTATCACTCTCATCTCTTATCAGATACCTTCAGCTCCAGCCCTTTACCTTTACTACACACCTGGCCTCACCTATAACCTTCTTGCTATCCTCCTTCCCCTCCCCCCACCTTTTTATTCTGGTGTCTTCCCTCTTCCTTCCAGTCCTGAAGACTGGTCTCAGCCCAAAATAAGTCTCTTCATTTCCATAGATGCTGCCTGACCTGCTGAGTTCCTCCAGCATTTTGCTTTGTATCTGCAGAATTTCTCATATTCAGATTAAAATAGATCCCTGAAATATAAAACTACCTATTGTTGCTGTTAAAAGTTTTATGGGCTTAAATTGACTCTAGATTAATTCTCAGAGGCCTTCTGTCTAGTGTGCTGTAATGGGTATTTGAAGGAAGAATTGAAAATGAAGATATGTATTTTGTACAGAAAATCCAATTTGCTTTGTCTACTAATCAGCTTCACATTTTGGAATTCACATAAATTTATTTTTCAATAAACTGAGTTATCATTTTTAATCCTATTTGTACAATCTCTACCAACAAATAGAGTACCATGACTGAGTTGTCATCTGGACTAAAGCAGCTAAACCAAACCTAGTTGTAATAACCCAAATTTAGGATTTCATAGGTGTAGATACTTGGAGCAAGAGTCCAGCTATAATCATATTTAAACAGTGGATTGCTGCTCTTATTATTGCAGGGAACTCTTAGTTGCAAAACTTTCTGGTTGTTTTAAGAAGTTGGATATAAAATTTGAAGACTGTGTCTGAGAATATAGATTTCTTGGATTTTTCCAAGATCTAGAAGAATATTTTTGGGAAAGACTGTTTGTAGGAGGTCCTTTAGCCATATAACTGTAGAAGGTTCTGTATTCAAGGCACGACATGCTTTAAGAGGCAGAGAATAATCCTGCATATTATGCATGTATTAGCATGGATAGAGAATTGATTAACCAATAGAAAGCAGAGAGTTGGGATACATGGGTGTTTCTCTATCTCACAATCAGTGGTGAGCAGTGTGCCTCAGTTGATGCTGGGTCCACAACTGTTCACGATAATAGGTTAATGATTTGGAAGGGGGGTCCGAGTATAGTGTATATATCAAAGTTTGCTGATGATACTAAATTGAGTGGAAAAGCAAATTGTGCAGAGGATATGGAGAGTTTGCAGAGAGATATAGATAGGATAAGTGAGGGGGCAAGGGTCTGGCAGATGGAGTACAATGTTGGTAAATGTGAGGTCATCCACTTTGGAAGGGGAAGTGAAAGATCAGATTATTATTTAAATGGTAAAAGATTGCAGCATGCTGCTGTGCAGAGGGACTTGGGAGTGCTTGTGTGTGAATCAGAAAAGGTTGGCTTGCAGGTGCAGCAAGCCATCAAGAAGGCAAATGGAATGTTGGCTTTCACTGCAAGAGGGATTGAATTTAAGAGCAGGGAGGTTATGCTGCAACTGTATAGGGTAATAGTGAGGCTACATTTGGAGTATTGCATGCAGTTCTGGTCTCCTTACTTGAGGAAGAATATACTTGCTTTGGAGGTGGTGCAGAGGGGGTTCACCAGGTTGATCCTAAAGATGATGGGATTAGACTGTGAGGAGAGATTGAGTGGCCTGGGTCTGTACTTACTGAAATTCAGAAGGATGAGAGGAGATCTTATAGAAACATAAAATAATAAAAGAGATAGATTAGATGGAGGCAGGAAAGTTGTTTCCACTGGTAGGTGAGACGAGAACTAGGGAACATAGCCTCAAGATTTGGGGGAGTAAATTTAGGACGGAGATAAGGAGGAACTAACTCACCCGAAGAATGGTGAATCTATGGAACTCTCTGCTCAATGAAGCAGTGGAGGCTACCTCAGTAAATATATTTAAGACAAGGTTGGATAGGTTTTTGTGTAGTAAGGGAATTGAGGGCAGGTAGGTGGAGATGAGTCCATGGTCAGATCAGCAATGATTTTATTGAATGGCGGAGCAAGCTCGACAGGCCAGATGGCCTACTCCTGCTCCTATTTGTTAGTTATGTTGTTATTAAGCACACATGCTGAAAGATCAGGGAACTAACTAATGTATTTCAAATTTAGGCTCATTTTGCAAGAGTTGATAGTGAAGATTTGTACAGAGCAGAAATTGTAAGCAGGACGCTACCACGTTTTTAACTGGGTAGTGGGATTAATGTGTGTTTTCTTTAGTAATATTCTATGTTGAATTATTCCATAAGACCATAATACAAAGGAGCAGAAGTCGGCCATTTGGCCCATCGAGTCTGCTCCACCATTTTATCATGAGCTGATCCATTCTCCCATTTAGTCCCACTCCCCTGTCTTCTCACCATAACTTTTGATGCCCTGGCTACTCAGATACCTTATCAATCTCTGCCTTAAATACACCCAATGACTTGGCCTCCACTGCTGCCCATGGCAACAAATTCCACAGATTCACCACCCTCTGACTAAAAAAATTTCTTCGCATTTCTGTTCTGAATGGGCGCCCTTCAATCCTTAAGTCATGCCCTCTCGTACTAGACTCCCCCATCATGGGAAACAACTTTGCCACATCCACTCTGTCCATGCCTTTTAACATTTGAAATGTTTCTATGAGGTCTCCCCTCATTCTTCTAAACTCCAAGGAATACAGTCCAAGAACGGACAAACGTTCCTCATATGTTAACCCTCTCATTCCCGGAATCATTCTAGTGAATCTTCTCTGTACCCTCTCCAATGTTAGCACATCCTTTCTTAAATAAGGAGACCAAAACTGCCCACAGTACTCCAAGTGAGGTCTCACCAGTGCCTTATAGAGCCTCAACATCGCATCCCTGCTGCTATACTCTATTCCTCTAGAAATGAATGCCAACATTGCATTCGCCTTCTTCACTACTGATTCAACTTGGAGGTTAACCTTAAGGGTATCCTGTATGAGGACTCCCAAGTCCCGTTGCATCTCAGAACTTTGAATTCTTTCCCCATTTAAATAATAGTCTGCCCGTTTATTTTTTCTACCAAAGTGCATGACCATACACTTTCCAACATTGTACTTCATTTGCCACTTCTCTGCCCATTCTTCTGATCTATCCAAGTCTCTCTGCAGACTCTGTTTCCTCAGCACTACTGGCCCCTCCACCTATCTTCGTATCGTCAGCAAACTTAGCCACAAAGCCATCTATTCCATAATCCAAATCGTTGATGTACAATGTAAAAAGAAGCGTCCCCAACACGGACCCCTGTGGAACACCACTGGTAACCGGCAGCCAACCAGAATAGGATCCCTTTATTCACACTCCCTGTTTCCTGCCAATCAGCCAACGCTCTATCCACGTATGTAACTTTCCCGTAATTCCCTGGGCTCTTGTTAAGTAGCCTCATGTGTGGCACCTTGTCAAAGGCCTTCTGAAAATCCAAATATACAACATCCACTGCATCTCCCTTGTCTAGCCTACTGGTAATTTCCTCAAAAAATAGTAATAGGTTTGTCAGGCAGGATTTTTTTTTAAGGAATCCATGCTGAGTTCTGCCCATCTTGTCATATGCCTCCAGGTACTCTGTAACCTCATCCTTGACAATCGACTCCCAACAACTTCCCAACCACCGATGTCAAGCTAACAGGTCTATAATTTCCTTTTTGCTTCCTTGCCCCCTTCTTAAATAGCGGAGTGACATTTGCAATCTTCCAGTCCTCCGGAACCATGCCAGAATCTATCGACTTCAGAAAGATCATGGCTAATGCCTCCGCAATCTCCATAGCTACTTCCTTCAGAACACGCAGGTGCATTCCATCTGGTCTGGGAGATTTATCTACCTTTAGACTATTCAGCTTCCTGAGTACTTTCTCTGTCATAATTGTGACTGTGCACACTTCTCTTCCCTGCCACCCTTGAGTGTCCGGTATACTGCTGATGTCTTCCTCAGTGAAGACTGATGCAAAATACTCGTTCAGTTCCTCTGCCATCTCCTTATCTCCCATTACAATTTCTCCAGCATCATTTTCTATCGGTCCTATATCTACTCTCACCTGTCTTTTACTCTTTATATACTTGAAAAAGCTTTCAGTATCCTCTTTGATATTACTTGCTAGCCTCCTTTCATAGTTAATCTTTTCCCTCTTAATGACCTTGGTTTCCTTTTGTAAAGTTTTAAAAACTTCCCAATCCTCTGTCTTCCCACTAATTTTTGCTTCCTTGTATGCCCTCTCCTTTGCTTTAACTTTGGCTTTGACTTCTCTTGTCAACCACGGTTGCATCCTTTTTCCACTCGAAAATTTCTTCTTTTTTGGAATATACCTGTATTGCACCTTCCTCACTTCTCGCATAAACTCCAGCCACTGCTGCTCTGCTGTCTTTCCCGCCAGTGTCCCGTTCCAGTCAACTTTGGCCAGTTCCTCCTTCATGCCACTGTAATTTCCTTTACTCCACTGAAATACCGACACATCGGATTTTGGCTTCTCTTTTTCAAATTTCACAGTGAACTCAATCATGTTATGATCACTGCCTCCTAAGGGTTCCTTCACCTCAATCTCTCTAATCACCTCCGGTTCATTACACAATACCCAATCCAGTACAGCCTATCCCCTACTGGGCTCAACAACAAGCTGTTCTAAAAAGCCATCTCGCAGACATTCTACAAATTCTCTCTCTTGAGATCCAGTGCCGACCTGATTTTCCCAATCCACTCGCATGTTAAAGTCCCCCACAATTATCATAACACTGCCCTTCTGACAAGCCTTTTCTATTTCCAGTTGTAATTTGTAGTCCACATCCCTGCAGCTGTTTGGAGGCCTATAAATAACTGCCATCAGGGTCCTTTTACCCCTGCTATTTCTTAGCTCAACCGATAAAGATTCTGCACCTTCCGATCCTATATCACCTCATTTCTTACCAATAAAGCCACGCCTCTCCCTCTTCGTCCCTTCCTATCCTTCCAATACACCATGTATCCTTGGACGTTCAGCTCCCAGAGACATGCATCCTTTAGCCAGGTCTCAGTGATGGCCACAATATCATACCTGCCAATCTGAAGCTGTACGACAAGATCATCCACCTTATTCCTTATGCTGCGTGCATTTAAATATAACACCTTAAGACCAGTATTTGATACTTTTCGCTTTGATTTCACTGCAACTTTATTGCCCTGCAACTCATCCCAGTGGTTACAAATTTGCCCCATCACCTGCCTGTCTTTCCTGACATATTTACTGCTCACTATCTTAGATTTATTTCTGTTTTCCCCTTCCTCCGCTCTGTCATTCCGGTTCCCATCCCCCTCCTAAATTAGTTTAAACCCTCCCTAACAGCTCTATTAAACTTTCCCGCCAGGATATTGGTTCTCTTCGGGTTCAGGTGTAACCTGTCCTTTTTGAACAGGTCATACTTCCCCCAGAAGAGATCCCAATTATTCATGCCTAATTGTTTTTGAATTAATTTTTATGATTTTGTAGGATAATCCCAGTAGCCTGATATTCCAGAGATGAGATCAATGCAATGGTACAGGAACACAAGATGGGAGCAGGGATAAGCCAGCTAGTTCCCCAGCCTGCTCTGTCACTCAGTGTGACTATGACTGAGTAACTCCTGTCAGATCCCCATTGCTCTCAGTCCTCCGATCTTTCAAAACTATCTACCTCTGCTTTAAAGTTCAAAGTGCATAAGAACAAATCATGCAAATAACAGAACATTTAACATCAAACTGCAGAATTTTCAAAAAAGTGAGTCCACATCCACGAGCCAGAGGCAAGTGAAGCTGGTCCAGGAACTGATGGCCACAGGTACCAAATTACTCAGTTCAGTGCTGCATTGATGGCTGCAAGCTGCAGCCGCAGAGCCAGTTACACACTGAAGTACCGTGATCAAATGGTGCAAATAGTAAAGCGTGTTCATTGCTGAAGACATTAAAAACTAAACCACAGCAGAAAGTGAGTCAACATCCAAGATGATTGAACCTTACAGCACAGGACCCAAGACTTCTGAACTATCCACTGGCTGCAGCAAGAGTGAAACTGAACAGGCGACACTGAGCAGCTGTTCGTTATCTGCTCATTGATTTTAATCTTGTTCAACGCTTCAATCGGCGTGGAATAATGGAACCGACCACGGGTTTGCATTCGCCATTAGGAATTGACACAGCCACCCTGAGGGATGGCCGTAGTTGCGCTCCACGCTGAATTCCCCAGAAGATTGCAGAAGCTCCAGATCGCTCTGTTACCCACAAAATAACATTCTCAAAAAGGAACTTACCGGCTGCAATCGATTGCAGTTCAGTAGTGGTAGGAGTCTATCTGAAAGAATGAGGGCATCCAGTAGTTTTTAAGCTGTCTGCAAGATGTTGCTGTCAGTCACTGGTGCCATCTTGCTTTTAATATTTATAATGAATAGCCTCCACATGTCTCTGGGGTAAAGAATTCCAGAGGGTCACCACCTGTGAGAAAATTCTAGAAAGCTGGGCAGATGTACAATGCCATAACTTTGCTTCAGATTTTGAATCCACAATCCTGTAAGAACTTTGTGTACCAGAAAGCTTTTCACCATTTTAATCTGAACCCTAAGGGATGTCAACAAGCTGGAAATTGTGTATCCATCTTAAAACACAAGTCTCCTGCAGCTTACCAGGCTTTTCAGACATCATATACCCATGCACATGATGATTTGAGAGGTCCAATAGAAGGCTCTTGGAGAATCTGCTGGTGATATTGCTGATCTCCATCATCCTTGCTAGGAAATAATCATTCCATAGTGGTCACTGGGTCACAATTCTTGAACTGTCCAGCTGACATCTATTATACATAGCCTACATCAGACTTGCTGCCATCTGTTGAAGGGCCGTTGGGGATGGACACATGACTATTAAGTCCTCACTTAGCCATTCTTGACCTAGCTGTTAATGCTAATGCCTTGTGAAAGAAGTTTGTAGCGTGAAAGGTAGGAGGCATTCAATTGCACAGACTGTGGTGCAGAAACTAATGATCTATTTGAACAAAAATGGGTTGATGTTTGAGATTTGCCTCAGACATCATATCTTTAATTCTGTTGATATTTGTGGAGCTTTCATGTCCTGTTTTAGTTAGGCAGTTGTGTAACAAAAGTTAATGTAATTACTGAAGGAAAAGTACAGCCATTTTGGATAAATGCTTTGTGCTCAGACCACATTGCAGACAATTCTTAAAATTTTGTACTCTCTAAATGAAAGTTATTTTTGTTGTATTGCAAAACCATCTATCCAGTCTCGCTATTTAGGAATGGTGTTTTTTGTCGTAAGCTATAGTGGAACACATTTGTGGAGGTTTATCAAAAGCGTAGGTGCTCGATTGCTTGCTGTAGGTAAGGTTGTCGTTCCTTGAATGTGGTTCGGCCTCCATGTGCAAAGTTCTGTTTCCTAAATACTTGGAGTTTAATGTTTTGTTTTTTTTTCCCTCACTGCTATTGCTTTCACAAAGCCTGGTTACATTTATAAAATGTGGCCTTTTTTGGGTCGAGGAGAACTCTGCTCCTTATAAAACTCGTGTAGGTGTTATGCAAATTGGAGTGTTATGGGTAATCTCCCTATTGAAAGATAATGGTATGCGGCTGTTGGGACTATTCAAAAAATGAAAATGATTATATTTATGGTACATAATTTAATATTATTTGGATATGTTTTCTTACTACATTTGAACATTTATCTAGCTGACCATAATTTATTTTTTCCCAGAGATAAAGAAATGGAAAAGACCTTTGAGATGGTGAAATACAAAAACAGAGCCAGAGAGGATGGTTCTAAAAGTCAGTCCGTTCAGCTAGAACTTGGCAACCAATTTGCTGTTCTTGAAGAGCAGTAAATATTGGTGCATATTTTACAGACTGCTGCTCTGTGTTCCATCCCAGGTAACTAAGCAACATGGAAACCACCTGCGTTCACCACACAATGCAAGAAAAAAATGTTTAATTGAGGTGGCATAGGCTTCTGTGGACAAATGAGGCATCATGTGAATTTTCAGCTTGCAGCACAATAACTGCTGTCATCTGCATTGGACTCGAATTGATACAAGGGTTTGAATGAAGTGTCAGTCTTGGAATGACATTTTTGGATAAAAAATGAAAATGCAGCCATTAAGTGGTCCATTTGTTTATAATCCTGCTTTCTAGATGAATGTTGAGCCTCAAAGGCGACTACCTCAGTTTGGCAGTGAGAACTGTGGACACCATTTTGACTGTACCTCGTTTGCCATCACTTATTTTAAAAGGAGTGTTACAACACTAGTTCAACATTACAGAGTATTAATCTGCTAAATTCCTGGGAGCAGAAATAGAAATTGTTTGACAGGCTTCAAATTACATTTGAGGCTGCATAACATTAAGTGACCTTACCATAAAATAAAAATCTTGTGTGGCATCTTCTAAAACATCTGGTTTTCAGCTAGGTGGCTGCATGCAAAGGCCTGGACTGCATCGCCTCCTTGCTTAAGATCATTCACAATCTGTTGTTTTTGGAAGTGATGCAGAAATGTAATATACGGCAGCATCCTCCATGTATGCTTGATGCTCATAGAGCTTTAATCTGACTTGGATCTTGGGTAAATGAATATTTTAGACATTTACTTTGTAAGTAGCAACACCCGCAAGAACCCAGGGTCCTCAAATCTTCAATTTGTAACAACAGTGTAAAACTAAAGTGGTGACCAACAGTTAAAACCTGGATATGGGGAATGGGAAAACAAGGATTTGCAAACAAGTGTTCCTTTTAGAATTATTTGCATTATATCACTTGAACAATCAAAATACAGTGTTTGTTATGTGACATGAATAATGACACTTATCACAATCTCTGGAGGTTGAATTCAATTCATCCATCTTTTTGTGTATTTATGTAATTAGCTATTACCTTAACATTGCCGGGGGGGGGGGGGGTTGGATAAGGGGAAAATAAAGCTTAAGGTTGCAGTTTAAAAAAAAGACAACTGCAACTATTTATGAAGACTGGTACAGTATTTTCTTAAAGCTTTAAGACCACTTTTAAAATTGGATGTAGTGAAATAAGTGCATCTTAGGCTCTGACCAGTTGCGTTTTGAAATTCCCTTCCTTTAACTTGCAATAAAACTAATTTCCTTCAATAACTAGCAGCAACACTTGGTAGGCATAATTGGGTTGTTTTAAGATGCAGAATTAGAACCTATTTTGTGCTATACAAATGGAACAGCAGCTATTGTCTGAACTTACTTGATTCCTGGGCATGTATTATGGCTGTACTGGTGGAAAAAAATGAAATAAATTAATACATCTGCAACATGTGAATACTTTGTTTCTTTATAATGGCTATAAATCAGAGGATTATTTGGCATAATAATTATTGGGTTTTCGTGATTTGTGTCTCTATCTTCTGCTGTAGGGGCATGGTAATATGGGGGGGGGGAAGAGAATTCTAGTGCTGCATGAAACAACTCTGCTACTGAATCAGCTACTAGAGTAACTACTCTGAGGTACATTTATTAGTGTTATTTGGTATTGTACTGGGGTTTAACTTGGTTTCAAAACATTGCCTAACAGAGGGCCTATTTCAGTATTGTGCTATTGTATCCAGTTCAGCTTTTGTTCAGTACTAGTGAAAACATTTCCTGGTATTTTGTTTTGAGGATTGTGCCTTTCAGTGAGAATAGTTGTGGAGTTCCCATTATAATTTGATGGACAGCTGGTATCATGTCTGTTCATTCCTATATTCTCTTGTATTTGAAGGAAATTATAATCCCTGTTTATTGCTTGAGTTATTGAATGAGACTAACCAATTTCATTTGTTTGAAAGATATGTTATTTGAGCTTTAAGTATCATTTAGTCTTGTGACAATTACTCAGCTTAGTCACATCCAGTGCATACTTCAGGTCAAGATCGCACCTGCGTACCATATATTTCACTTTAATGTCTTTTACGTTTGTTTTTCATCTTGAATTGTAATTCTGGAGCTGTTGGAACCTGAGATTTGCAGTTTTGGGGGTTTCTGTGCTCTGCAGCCTCCGAGAGGATTCCGGGAGGCAGAGGCAGCGAACCTCATTGTGAGAAGGCTGCTGTTCAACTCCATTTCGCTGATTAAAGCTTCAGCGACTGAAGCGTTGAAGCAAATACGGAAGGTGTATGCCGGCTGCTTGCTGGTGAGATGGCTCTGCTACCGGAGAAGGGGACTGCCTTTTGATCGCTAGTGGGATCACTCTGCTACCGGAGAAGGAAAGGCCTGCTGCCATGACTGGGGAATATTACCCAGGTTTTCTGCATTTTGGATATGGACTTGGGACTATAGACTACTTTTCAGTCTTATTCTGTGTTTTTCTTTTTGTGTGCATGGGGAGGAGAGATTTGGGGATTGATGATTGTGCTGCCGTTCTTTACTCGGTTTCATGGCTACCTGGAGAAGAATTAACCTTTTGAACCCTTTAATATCCTAATCAAAATTTAACAGATGATGGGCAAAGCAAGTTGAAATGGTGTCAATTGAAAATAAAACACTGCAGCAAACATACAATTGGGGAGGTAGTCACGATTGGAAAGGTGGAAATAAATCAAATACCAAATAATAGAAGAATGAGCACCAAAGGTCAAATGGCAGTTCCATTATGATTTAATGCAGCACTGTATTTGATGGGTTAGTGAGACTGAAGCCTGCTACGTCCCTTAGGCCAAACTATGCTGATTACTTTTTTTTTGCATAGACGAATACAAAATACATTATGGTATTATAGAAACAGAAACAAGATATAATTTCCCCATAACTATGTATTGTAAATTAACCATCAAATTGAAAAGGTATATTTTATCTAAAGCAAAAACAAAACCCCATAACAAAAAAGGAAAAAAAAACAGGAAAAAAAAGCCGGTTAAAAGAAAAAAAACTCAACATATAGCCGTAAATTCAAACATATAGCCGTAAATTCAAACATATAATAGCCATCATCATTGCTGAACAAATCGAAAATTGTGAAAGTAGTTCCAAAAAGGTCCCCATAATGTGAAAAAAATCTTGTCTAGGTATAGAAACAGAACACCTAATCTTCTCTAGATTTAAACATAACATAACATCAATCAACCAATGGGCATGAGTAGGCAGAGTGGCATCTTTACATTTAAGCAACAAAACTCTTCTGGCTAAAAGAGAAGTAAAAGCCAAAATATGCAAAATATCCAAAATATGGCTTAAGAGTAAAATCATTTCCTCCAACGACGACAAACAAGGCAGTCAGAGGGTTGGGTTTAAAGTTTACTTTAAAAAGCTCTGAGAAAGTTTGAAATACTTCTCCGAAATTTGGTTCTGCCCTTATCTAGCGGGAGCAAAACGTGTGAAATAGAGAGGCCTCTTCGACATTACACCTATTACAGTATGGAGAAAAATCTGAGTAAAAACGAGAGCTTATCTTTAGTCATATAGGTTCTGTGAACCACTTTAAATTGTAAAAGAGAGTGACACACACATAACGAAGAGGTGTGAACAAGTTTAAAAATTTCATTCCAAGTATCCTCATCAATTGAAATCTGTAGGTCATTTTCCAGAGGTTTTTAATTTTGTCTAATGGAATGTTTGTCATTGCCAACAACATACTATAAATATTAGATATAGATCCATTATGAAAAGGTTTCAAGTAAAAATTGTATCAATTAAATTCTTATCTGGACATTTAGGAAATGTATAAATGATTACTTTTAATGATCAAATTTTGCACAGTAATCTTGATTACTGTTTCAAACAAATGTGTAGGTGAAAAAGGTCGATGAAAAAAATAAAGGTTTATGGATAGTGTTTAATTGATGTACAATATGGAATACGAGCTCAAAAATTAAGCTATTTAAAATAAATCTTGGAGGGATAAATACTAGCAATAAAATCTGTCATTCTACCTTGTGTAATAGATTCCTAGAGGGTTTCAAAATCTAATTGGATGTTGAATTGAAGTTGTTTAAAAATGGTTAAATTGACAGTCCAGTATCTTCTGAGTAAAGATCAGGGAATGATCCAGCAGGAATCTTGTCTGCCTATTGAATTGACTTTATTTCTTGCATCCTTCACATGCATGAGTAAAAATCTTTGTTATATCTCTGTCTAAATGTTCAATATACAATTTACAGTAATTTGTAATTAGTATGTACAAGAAGACAGTCAATACTGTATAGCATAGAAATACAATTGTATGAATTAAGCAGTCTGATGGCCTGGTGGAAGAAGCTGTCCAAGAGCCTGTTGGTCCTGGCTTTAATGCTGTGATACTGTATCCCAGATGGTAATGGCTGAACAGTTTGTGGTTGGGGTTACTTGGGTCCCCAATGATCCTATGGGCCCTTTTTTTAATGCACCTGTCTCTGTAAATGTCCTGAATAGTGGGAAGTGCACAACTACAGATTCATTGGGCTGTCCACACCACTCTCTGCAAGGTCCTGTGATTAAGGGATGTACAGTTCCCATACCAGGCAGTGATGCAGCCAGTCAGGATGCTCTCAATTACGCTCCTGTAGAAAGTCCTTGGGATTTGGGGACGCATGCCAAACTACTTCAATCTTCTGGGATGAAAGAGTTGCTGTTGTGCTTTTTTTACCACACAGCTGTTATGTACAGACCACATGAGATCTTTGGTGATGTGTATGCCGAGGGGCTTAAAGTTGTTCACTCTCTCAACCCCAGATCCATTGATGTCAATAGGGGTTAGCCCTCTCCATTCCTCCTGTAATCCACAAGCAGCTCCTTTTTTTTTGCAACATTGAGGGAGAGATTGTTCTCTTAACAGGGTGATAACTTCCTCTCTGTAGGCTGCTTTGTTATTTAAGAGGCCAATCAATGTGTCATCAGCAAATTGAGTTAGCAGATTGGAGCTGTGAGTGGCGACACAGTCATGGGTATACAGAGAGTAAAGGAGGGGGCTCCTGTGTTGAAGGGCAGAGGTAAAGAGAGCCCACTCTTGCCACCTGCTGGGGTTCTGACAGAAAGTCCAGGATCCAGCCGCATAAGGCAGGGTGAAGGCAGAGGTCTCTGTGCTTCTTGTCAAGCCTGGAAGGGGTTATGGTGTTGAATGCTGAACTGTAGTTCAAGAACAGCATTCTCACATAAGCATCCCTCTTCTCCAGATGTGTAAGGACGGTGTGTAGAGCAGTGGCCATTGCGTCATCAGTCGATTGATTGGTTGTGTTGGTAGGCAAATTGTAGGGGGTCCAGTGTGGGTGGTAACATGCAGATGTAGTCCTTAATCACCCTCAGAAATCATTTGCTTATTATTGAGGTGAGTCCGACAGGATACCAGTCATTCAGATATGTTACCTTGGTCCTTTTAGGTACAGGAACAATGGTGGATGATTTGAAGCAGGAGGGAGCTATACACTGGGCGAGGGAGAGATTAAAAATGTCTGTAAACATACCTGCCAGTTGTGCCACGCACATCCTGAGTACCCGCCCTGGGATGTTGTCAGTCCCACAGCCTTGTGACTGTTCACTCATTGGAAACACCTGCGTACTTCAGCCTCAGATGACCAAGATGCAGGTCACTTTGGCGGCTTGGTGTTGGCGACATCGAACAGAGCATAAAAAAGATTTCTAGTTCTTCTGGGAGAGAAGCAGCAATATTGGGAGCACCACTGCGCTTTGCTTTGAAGTCTGCAATGGTGTGCAGACCTTGCCATAAGCTACGTGTGCTGTTGGAGAGTTGTCCGAATCTTGTTCCTGTTGGTTAACGGCAATGTAAGCTGTCTTGCGTGATTAGTACAGCATGCATGGAACTGTTGGTCCAGGGTTTCTGGTTTGCATTGGCCCTGGCCGATTTTTGGGGTCCTGCTAATGACCTACTACAACAGTATGGATTTCAGAAGCATATTCAAAGTGTAAAGTTAAGATGAGATCATTCTAGGTTTTGTTAAAATGCCACCATTTCTCAAGAATCCTGGCTGTAATTGTTTAAAGGTACAAAATGGTGGAGGAACTCAGTAGGTCAGGCACCATCTAAGAAGGGGAATAACCCTCCATGGACACTGCCTGACTTGCTGAGGTCCTCCAGCATAGTATGTTTCTTGTTCAATATTTCCTGTATCTGTAGTATCTCTTGTCTCTGGCTGTTTTAACATGTTAATTTCAGTAATTATGTAAAATGAAAAGGTGATTCTATTTTCTGCTTGCTGGTTTCTATTTTCACATAAAGCTGAAAGGGAAGGGGAGTACAGCAGAGATTACTGAAGTCTCCAGAATAAAGAATAAAACAGTTTAGAAAGGGATAAGAATTTAATTTCAGGCCAAACGGAGACCAAATTGAAAAGGGTGGTGAATATAGGACTGATGGTATTCTATGAGTGTACGCAGTATACAAAATAAGGTAGATGATCTTTTTAACACAATTAGAAATTGGCAGGTATGATTGAAAGAAGATCACAGCTGGGAGCTTAACATCCAGGAATACACATTGTATCAATAGTACAGGCAGGTGGGCAGAGGGGGTGGTATGGCTTTGTTGGGTAAAAAGGGAAACCAAAGCCTTAGGAAGAAGTGACATAGGATCAGAAAGTGTAGAATTCTTGGATGGTTGAGGAAAAGAAAGAGCAAGGGTAAAAATACTCTGAGCTGTATACAAGTCTCTGAACAGTAGCCAGTATGCGGGGTACAATGTTATGATGCTCACTGGGAATTTCATTATGCAGATTGGGGAAAATCAGGTTTGTGCTGGGAACCAAGAGGAGGAATTTGTAGAATGTCCACGAGATGGCTTTTTAGAGCAGTTTGTGGTTGAGCCTGCCTAGGGATAAAGCAATTCTGGAATGTGTGTTGTATGATGATCCAGATTTAATAAGGTAAAGGAACCAGGAGGAAGCAGTGATCATGATAGAATTCACCCTGCAGCTTGACACTAACCGGTATGACGGTGGTGCAGCAACAGCTTGTGTTTCTAGGAATAATTTGGAAGACACAGGTTCATCCCTAAGAAGCATTTTAAAGGGAGGATGAGACAACTGGCAGCATAACGAAAAATAGGGCATACAATGTAGCAGAGATTAGTGGGAAGCATTTAAAAACCAACAGAAGACAACTAAGAAAGCAATAAGAGAAAAGATGAAATATGAAGGTAAGCTAGCAAATAAAATAAAGGAGGATTCGAAAGGTTTTTTTCAGTTACGTAGACCTACATAGATGGGCAGCAGTGAACAGACTGCTGGAAAATGACACTTGAGAGGTAATAATGGGGAACAGACATAGCAGAGAAACTGAATAAGTATTTCGTGTCAGGATTCATTGTGAAAGACATCAGCAGTGTGCCGGAAATTCAAGCGTGTCTAGGCAGACGTGAGTGTAGCTATTACTAAGGCAGAGGTGCTTGGGAAGCTGAACAGTCCAAAGGTAGATACCCGGACCAGCTGGACTACATACTAGGGTTCTGAAAGCGGTAACTGGAGAAATTGTGGCATTAGTGATCTTTCAAGAATTTCTAGGTTCTGGAAACATCTATCCACTACAAAGCAAGATACAAACTTGTGGTATTACAGGAAAAATTAGCATGGACAGAAGATTGGGAATCAAGGGCACTTTTTCTGGTTGGCTGCTGGTGACTAGTGGTGTTCCGCAGTGGTTGTTGCTGGATCCACTACTTCGCACGCTAAATGTTAATGATCTGGATGATGGAATTGATGGCTTTGTGGCTAGGTTTGCAGGTGATGCAGAAATGGGTGGAGGGCAGGGAGTCCAGAGAAGAACTTGGGTAAGTTAGGAGAATGGTCAAAATGGCAGATGGAATACAATGTAGGTAGGTGTATAGAAACATAGAAAACCTACAGCACAATACAGGCCCCTTGACCCACAATGCTTTGTCGAACATGTACTTACTTTAGAAATTACCTGGGGTTAACCATAGCCCTCTATTTTTCTAAATTCCATGTACCCATCCACGAGTCTCTTAAAAGACTCTATTGTATCCGCCTCCATCACCCTCACCGGCAGTCCATTCCAAGCACCCGCCACTCCCAGCGTTTTTTAAAAAAAAACAACTTACCCCTGACATCTCCTCTATACCTACTATCAAGCACCTTAAAACTGCCCTCTCATGTTAGCCATTTCAGTCCTGGGAAAAAGCCTCTGACTAGCCACACAATTAATGCCTCTCATCATCTTGTACACCTCTATCAGGTCACCTCTCATCCTCCGTCACTCCAAGGAGAAAAGGCCGCGTTCACTCAACCTATTCTCATAAGACATGTTCCCCAATCCAGGCAACATCCTCTGCACCCTTTATATTTCCACATCCTTCCTGTAGTGAGGTGACCAGAACTGAGCACACTACTCCAAGTCTGGTCTGACCAGGGTTCTATACAGCTGCAACATTACCTCTCTGCTCCTAATCTCAATCCCATGGTTGCTGAAGACCAATGCACCGTGTGCCTTCCGAACGGCACATTCAACCTGTGCAACAGCTTTGAGTGTCCTATGGACTTGGACCCCAAGATCCCTCTGATTCTCCATACTGTATGGTCATGTACTTTGGTAGAACAATTAAAGGTGTAGGCTATTTTCTAAATGGAAGCAAATTCAGAAATTGGAGGTGCAAGAGGACTTGGGAGTGCTAGTGCAGTATTTGCTAGAGGTTATCTTGCAGTTAATCAGTAGTAAAGAAGGCAAATGTAATATTAACATTTGTCAGACTGCATTTAGAGTACCTTGAGCAGTTTTGGGCTCCATATCTAAGAAATAATGTGCTGACATTGGAGAGCATCCAGGGGATTACGAGAATAATCCTGGGAATGAAAGGGCCTTTACTCACTAGAGTTTAGAAGAATGGGGAGGAGGGGGGAATCTCATTGAAACCTACTGAATATTGAAAGACCTGGACAAGAGTGGATGTTGAGAGGATGTTTCCAATTACTGGGAGAGTCTCGGATCAGAGGACACAACCTCAGGTCATCCCCTTAGGACAAAGATGAAGAGGAATTTCTTCAGCTACTTGGTTTTGAATCCATGGAATTTATTGTCAAGGATTGCTATGGAGGTCAAATCATTGGGTATTTTTAAAGTGGATTGATATGTTTTTGATCTGTAAAGGTTTCACAGGTTATGAGGAGAATGGGATTGACAGGGAATATAATCAGCCATGATTGAATGGCAGAACAGACAAAGGCTAAATGGTCTAATTCTGCTCCTATGTGTTAAGATCTTTTTCATATAGCAAACCTCATCTGGAAAATGTTACAGGTACTGATTTGTAACATTTTGATTTTCTCCCTATTTAAAAGAACTAGGGTGAGTCAGCTGACTACAATATAGAATTCAAAGTGGTATTGATTGCAACTTCTAATGTGCATTCACAGTATGTACCACTAATTTCTGTTCTGTGCACTCCTTCAATTGAGGAAATCTTCCAGTGTGGTTTTGAGGCGGCTGATCTGGGGGTCTGCAGACTGCCGTAGGTGGCGGGAGGAACTCAGCCAGCTAAGTGTGGTTTAGGAAGTTCTGTGTTCTTTTCAGTATTTCCATATTCTGTTTAAGGAAATTGTTCTGCAGTTTTGAGAAATTGGGAGCCAGGATTTCTTAAAAATTGAGAATGTTTGAACTTTAAGAACATGTTTGAATTTTTTTTTGCTAGCTCTGAAATCTGTTATTAATGAGCAAGGAATAAAGTGACTATTTTGGGTGTCAGGTCTGTAAATGATGTGTCTTGTCCATTTTAGTAGGCTTTGTATTTAGAGCATTGGCCTCAGAGAAAATCATAACATTGGCTCGTTTGAGGCAGAGGATTCAAAAGAATCTATGAAGACAGTGCTGGATATTTCTCCATTACTTTGAGATACCTGCTGTAGGTTATTCACGCCTCTGAAGCATTGAGGCAGTAGTGATCACGGAATCTTGCATAAAGAAAAATCACTCAGTTGAGTTATTTATAGTGTTCTTTTCTAGCACTGGATGCCTGCATCCTTGATTCTCAGCAGGTTGAGTCATAGGAACACAGAAAACCTACAGCACAATACAGGCCCTTCAGCCCACAAAGCTGTGCCGAACATGTCCTTAGAAATTACCTAGGGTTACCCATAACCCTTTATTTTTCTGAGCTCCATGACCTGTCCAAGACTCTCTTAAAAGAACCTATCCTATCCACCTCCACCACTGTCACTGGCAGCCCATTCCACGCACTCACTACTCTCTGTGTAAGAAAACTTACCCCTGACATCTCCGCTGTACCTACTTCCAAACACCTTAAAACTGTGCCCTCTTATGTTAGCCATTTCAGCCCTGGGAAAAAGCCTCTGACTATCCAAATGATCAATGCCTCATCATCTTATACACCTCTATCAGGTCACCTCTCATCCTTCATCATTCCAAGGAAAAAAGGCCAAGTTCACTCAACCTATTCTCATAAGACATGTTCCCCAATCCAGGCAACATCCTTGTAAATCTCCTCTGCACCCTTTCTATGGTTTCCACATCCTTCCTATAGCGAGACGACCAGAACTGAGCACAGTACTCCAAGTGGGGTCTGACCAGGGTCCTATATAGTTGCAACATTACACGTTGGCTCCTAAACTCAATCCCACGATTGATGAAGGCCAATGCACCGTATGCTTTCTTAACCAGAGTCAACCTGCGTAGCTGCTTTGAGTGTCCTATGGACTCGCTGCCTCAAGATCCCTCTAATCCTCCACACTGCTAAGAGTCTTAATACTATATTCTGTCATCATACTTGACCTACCAAAATGAACCACCTCACACTTAACTGGGTTGAATTCCACTTGCCACTCCTCAGCCCAGTTTTCCATCCTATCCATGTCCCACTGTAACCTCTGACAGCCCTCCACACTATCCACAACACTTCCAACCTTTGTGACATCAGCAAATTTACTAATCCATCCCTCCACTTCCTCATCACAAAGACAATTGGGCTCATAAGTCCTTGGGCTATAGATGTCCGAGGGACCTATGATTGAGGATTATGGTATAGTTATTGCACCTCCTTCACTTGTTCCACATGTGAAGATTTTATGTTAACATTTTGGCCTTTGCTATTTTGCTTTCCTTAAAACTGAGTTTTCAATCCAAGACTGTCTTTAATTTGTGGTTAATTAGCTCCCTAGGCTCCTGATCATTCTTATCAAACTTATGCTGGTGTTTTATGTTAAGTTTCTGATTATAAAATTGTATAGCAGAGAAACCAGGCCTTTGGTCATACCTGGCCATCAAATACCCATTACATTACACTGGATGCATTGTCTGAGCAAAGGTAGAGTTGGGTTGATGGGCCTATAATTAGATTTCATGCCATGTTGCTGTCGCTGCCATTTGTTTAGGGGCCAGTCTGATGGCGTTGCGAATGTGTGGAGCAAGAATGACAATGGGTTTAAACATTTAAACCTGGGATTAAACATTTTTACTGAGTCATGTTAGCCTTGATGCACGCTGGGCAATTTAAGGTGGGAGTGACTAAGCAGACACACCAAGACGAAAGCTTTTGCATATGAAAGCCTTCTACATGTAGGTTTGATCAATTTACTTCACAATCAATTGGCCGCATGCACACTTGCCATACCTGATGATGTGCTTCAGATGGGCACCTGTTCTGAGTTGGGTTATATGACATCCTTGGTTTAGCCAGACAGTCATGTAGGCTAATAAATGCTGTTAGCTGGAATGTGTCTTCACTATAAAAAGACAGTGGTTAAGTTGTTACCGTATTCCAAGTCATTCATCATCAGATTCCACTAGAGCTGTTTGTCCCTACTCCTTCTTTACCAGTCTTATTCTTCCATACAAATGGACAAACTGCCTGGAAGAACTCTGCCAGTTGGAAGACTTCAAGGTTGTTGGATGTTTTGGAGAAGTTACAGCTGCACCAATTTTCTATCCTAAATGCAAGTGCCGTGACAGGCATTTGATGATGGTTTGATGACTGCTGCACAGACACAAGCGAAACTGTTATGGAGCAGTGACCTACCTATTGTTGCCCAAAGTGCACTCTCAGGTGCAGAGTGTTTTTATCATGGGAAAATCTAGGATAGCTCTGTTGAAGTCAGTTTCCGTGCATTGTATGGAGCTACAATGGCAAGTTGTATGGACACATTGTAGAGGAGGGAGTTGAACATGCAGCTTCATGACTCAGTGCTTTGGACTGATAGTACTTTGCTGAAGTATATCAAATAATGAAACTTCCAGGTTCTGAGCCTTTGTTGCAAACAGTTTCAGAAATTAAGATCTCACCAGCATCTCAATGGAGGTATGGAAACACCTAAAACAATCTGGCAGATGTGGACTTGATAGTTGAAAGTGAAATTATTCCTGAAGAATGAGCCATGGGTATCAGGGCCTCTTCGCATTAGGGTCCTGTGAATCCTAATTCTTCTAGAGAACTCTGGCTAGATGATCTGGAAGTCAAGAGGAATGTTACAATGAATGCTGTACTGATTGAAGAGGAAATGGACACAGTACCACACATCATCCATCACTCTTGTCTTGGATCTGTTGAGGAAAACAGTGGCTTGGGGTCTTAGATTTAAGAACCTGCACTTGTTTCTTAGTTGGAAGAAGAAATAATTGAACATCGCTCGCTCAGTCTGACTTGTATGCAGAACAAAGGTATTCTTTGGAGTGGGAGATTGAAAAGGCCAAAAGTCAGATCAGCCAAGGTTGTCTCTGAGCAAAGGATTTCCATATCTCAGGCATCATTCTAATGCATGTACCTCATGCAGGGATATGAGTGGGATTGATCAGGTCCGTGCAAAAGGTCCTCAGTTCCACCATAAGGTACAGAATCTTGATGAAGAACACAGCCTTTTGTGAAGTAAAGGCTATTATCAATGGTCATCCAATTACTAAAGCATCCTCTGATACCAATGATTTGGAAGCTTCTGAAGACCTCAAAATCCTTACCATCAGGATTGTTCCAAAAGGAAGACATTTATGCTTGTTGTAGATGGAAACAGGTCCAAAACATATCAAATTTGTTTTGGAAACAGCAGGTGAGAGTATTTACCACGATTACAGAAATGGCAGAAATGGTCAGGTATTCTGAGGTGCATTTATGTGGTATTCTGTCACATGGATTGGGGTGTGGTAGAAGCAAGTAAGTATAGTTATGGATTCTCGCTTTGTTTTAGTTTCGATGGAGTGGTGGGGTGGGGGGGAGCCATGGAAGTTTTTTTTGTTGATTCCTAATAGGGACGTTATTGGAATGCTAGATTGCTAACTTTGCTATTAGATTGTTAATTGGTATGTTAATGGAACGCTTAAATACATATAGAATGCTAATTCCAATATTGCTAATTAGAACACTTAGTTATGCTGATTTGAATGCTTAGATCGCTATATCACTAATTAGGTTTCATTGGCTATAACATCGTTCGTCTTTGCTGGTTTTGTTATTGAAGGATCGAACATGCTTTTTTTTACTCTAGAACTTTGTTATTTGGAAGCACGTCATACGAGTTGATCTCCTGGCTTAGTCTCAGTGGTTTTGGTTTGTTTCAAAGTAACCGCTATACCACCTGTGACCCCTTTTCCAGCCTTCAAATCTCCTCCTCTTGGACACCCTGCTCTGGCATTTTGTCCACTCTGCACCTCCATATCTAACTATCAATGAGACAAAACCAGTCTCTATTTCATTCCCATCTCTTATTCGAACCTCATGCCCTCCACATCAATCCCAACCTCTCTACCAAAGCTACAGAAAGGGACGGGGGGAGTTGTTGTAGTCTAGTAGATTGACCTTCTCCTTACTGAGGCGAGATGGCAGATCTTGGGCACCTTCTAATACTTAACCCTTGCACAGGACCCTACTAAGAAGCACCATCAACCTTATCGACTCTGGTCATCTCCATCCACTGCCACCAATCTCATAGTTCCTCTACCACAAATACTCATTCCTACCTACAACCCAAAATCCATAAATCTAGCTGTCTGGGTTTTTGCCTGTTCCTGCCTCACTGAACTTGTGTGTGCATACTTCAACTCAATTTTGTCCCTCTTGCTTCCATCCGAGAAGGGACACTTCTCATGTTCATTACCTTTCATTTCCTTATCGCAGAGTGCCTTATTTTCGCTATGGACATCCAGTCTTTATACACTTCCATTTCTCCATCAAGAAGGCCTTGAAGCTCTCTGCTTTCTGGACAACAGACCTAACTAGTTCCTCTCCACCACCACTCTCCTCCATCTAGGGGAACTGGTTCTCACCCTCAGCAATTTCTTTCAGCTCCTCCCACTTTCTCCAATCCACAAGTGTAGAAATGGGCCCTAGATATACCTGCCTTTTCATTGGCTATGTGGAAAAATCTCTGTTTCAAGCCTACAATTGTAACTTTTTCTATGCTACATTGACAACTGCATTGATACTGCTTCATGCACCCATACTGAGCTAGTTAAGTTCATTAACTTTGCCTTCAATTTTCACCCTGACCTTAAATTTACTTGGTCCATCCTTGACCCTACTCTCCCTTTCTTGATCTGTTTTCATCTTTGGAGACAAGACTATCCACTGACATTTTTACAAACTTCCTCACCCTCACAGTTGATTTGTTCTCACCCTGTCACTTGTGAACATGCTATTCAATTTTTCTCAGCTCTCCCATCTCCTAAAAATTTGTTCTCAGAATGAGGCTTTCCATTCTGGAATATGAGATATTCTCTTCCTTTCAAAGAAATTTGTTTCACTTCTGCCATTATCAATGCTGCCCTCACCTACATCATCATTTCTTGCATTACTGCCCTTATCCCATCCTGCTGCTACTGTAACATGGATGGGGTTCCCCACTTCACCCCTCAAACCTCAGTATCCAGCACATTCTCCCACAGTACTCTCTGAAAATACAAACACATACCCAACTAAAATAGAAGATAAGGGCAAAGAAATACTGCAGTTCTGTAACACACATCAAAGTTGCTGGTGAACGCAGCAGGCCAGGCAGCATCTCTAGGAAGAGGTACAGTCAACGTTTCGGGCCGAGACCCTTCGTCAGGACTAACTGCAGGAAGAGTTAGTAAGAGATTTGAAAGTGGGAGGGGGAGGGGGAGATCCAAAATGAAAGGAGAAAACAGGAGGGGGAGGGATGGAGCCAAGAGCTGGACAGGTGATTGGCAAAAGGGATATGAGAGGATCATGGGACAGGAGGCCTAGGGAGAAAGAAAGGGGGAGGGGGGAACCCAGAGGATGGGCAAGGGGTATAGTCAGAGGGACAGAGGGAGAAAAAGGAGAGTGAGAGAAAGAATGTGTGTATAAAAATAAATAACAGATGGGGTACGAGGGGGAGGTGGGGTATTAGCGAAGTTAGACAAGTCACTATTCATGCCACCAGGTTGGAGGCTACCCAGACGGAATATAAGGTGTTGTTCCTCCAACCTGAGTGTGGCTTCATCTTTACAGTAGAGGAGGCCATGGATAGACATGTCAGAATGGGAATGGGATGTGGAATTACAATGTGTGGCCAATGGGAAATCCTGCTTTCTCTGGCGGACAGAGCGTAGGGGTTCAGCAAAATGATCCCCCAATCTACGTCGGGTCTCGTCAATATATAGAAGGCCACATTGGGAGCACCGGACACAGTTTATCACCCCAGCCAACTCACAGGTGAAGTGTCGCCTCACTTGGAAGGACTGTCTGGGGCCCTGAATGGTGGTAAGGGAGGAAGTGTAAGGGCATGTGTAGCACTTGTTCCGCTTACAAGGATAAGTGCCAGGAGGGAGATCAGTGGGGAGGGATGGGGGGGACAAAAGGACAAGGGAGTCGCGTAGGGAGCGATCCCTGCAGAAAGCAGAGGGGGGTGGGGGAGGGAAAGATGTGCTTAGTGGTGGGATCCCATTGGAGGTGGTGGAAGTTACAGAGAATAATATGTTGGACCCGGAGGCTGGTGGGGTGGTAGGTGAGGACCAGGGGAACCCTATTCCTAGTGGGGTAGCGGGAGGATGGAGTGACAGCAGATGTGCGTGAAATGGGGGAGATGCATTTGAGAGCAGAGTTGATGGTGGAGGAAGGGAAGCCCCTTTCTTTAAAAAAGGAGGACATCGCCCTCGTCCTAGAATGAAAAGCCTCATCCTGAGAGCAGATGCGGCGGAGATGGAGAAATTGCGAGAAGGGGATGGCATTTTTGCAAGAGACAGGGTGACAAGAGGAATAGTCCAGATAGCTGTGAGAGTCAGTAGGCTTATAGTAGACATCAGTAGATAAGCTGTCTCCAGAGATAGAGACAGAAAGATCTAGAAAGTAGAGGGAGGTGTCTGAAATGGACCAGGTAAACTTGAGGGCAGGGTGAAAGTTGGAGGCAAAGTTAATAAAGTCAACAAGCTCAGCATGCGTGCAGGAAGCAGCGCCAATGCAGCGAAGGAAAAGTGGGGGACAGATAATAGAATAGGTTCGGAACATACATTGTTCCACAAAGCCAACAAAAAGGTAGGCATAGCTGGGACCCATACGGGTGCCCATAGCTACACCTTTAGTTTGGAGGAAGTGGGAGGAGCCAAAAGAGAAATTATTAAGAGTAAGGACTAATTCCGCTAGACGGAGCAGAGTGGTGGTAGAGGGGAACTGATTAGGTCTGGAACCCAAAAAGAAGCAGAGAGCTTTGAGACCTTCCTGATGGGGGATGGAAGTATATAGGGACTCGACATCCATGGTGAAAATAAAGCGGTGTGGGCCAGGGAACTTAAAATCATCGAAAAGTTTTAGAGCGTAAGAAGTGTCACGAACGTAGGTAGGAAGGGATTGAACAAGGGGGGATAAAACTGTGTCGAGGTATGCAGAAACGAGTTCGGTGGGGCAGGAGCAAGCTGAGACACATTTTAATTTCACATCCCATTCCCATTCTGACATGTCTATCCACGGGCTCCTCTGCTATAAAGATGAAGCCACACTCAGGTTGGAGGAACAACACCTTATATTCCATCTGAACATTGACTTCCCTAACTTCTGCTAATGCCCCACATCTCCCTTGTACCCCATCTGTTATTTATATACAAACATTCTTTCTCTCACTCTCCTTTTTCTCCCTCTGTCCTTCTGACTATACCCTTTGCCCATCCTCTGGGTCCCCCCCCCCGCCTTTTCCTTCTCCCTGGGCCTCCTGTCCCATGATCCTCTCATATCCCTTTTGCCAATCACCTGTCCAGCTCTGGGCTCCATCCCTCCCCCTCCTGTCTTCTCCTATCATTTTGGATCCCCTCCTCCCCTCTCCCACTTTCAAATCTCTTACTAACCCTTCCTTCAGTTAGTCCTGACGAAGGGTCTCGGCCTGAAACGTTGACGGTACCTCTTCCTAGAGATGCTGCCTGGCCTGCTGCATTCACCAGCAACTTTGACGTGTGTTGCTTGAATTTCCAGCATCTGCGGAATTCCTCGTGACTGCAGTTCTGTTTAGGTTTTGGAAATATTTTGTTATAATGCAATAAGATATGTTTTGGTGGGCTGCAATCATTGCGGGAAGGTGTTTGTTGGTGAAGCAGTGTGAAAACTTGGGGAATTTTGGAACTTTTTGGCGGGTTGCAATCATAAGTATCTATTAGGCACTCGGCAGGAGTCAATAAAAAGTGAAGACTAAGTGGAGCAGCCAGGCTTAGGCAAGAACAGGTGCAGGCTAGAATTTAAGCTTGAGAAGTTAGAGGCACAAGAAGTATAGGTAGGGTGGTAGTTTAGACAGTAGAGTGCGCCTCCTGTGAGATGTGAGATTCCAGGGTGTCTAACAGTCTCGATGATGACTACATTTACAAAAAGTGCACCCAACTGCAGTTCCGGACAAGTAATGGAATTGGAGCTCAATGTACTCAGGGTCCATATGGGAGGCTGAAAACCTCATAGATGAGGTTTTTACTCACGCTTAGAGTTCAGGTTTCATGTGTGACCACCAGGAGAGTAAGCAGTCAGTGCAGGGCTTCCCTGTGGCCATTCCCCTCAGCAACAATTATACCTCTTTGGATACTGCTGGTGTGGGGATGACCTATCAGGGCACAGCAGCAGCTAGGCTAGTGGCAAGCTCTGAGACTCAGCAGGGAAAGGTAAAATCAGACAGAGCAATAGTGAAGAAGGCTCAATGGTTGGGGTGGGGAGGGCACGGGTGGATTGGAGATTCTGTGACCACGAATGAGATGCCAGGATGGTGTGTTGCCTCCCAGGTGCTAGCATCCAGGATGTCTGCAGAAGATTCTCAAGAGAAAGGGTGAGCAGCCAGAGGCCATGCACAATAGCACCAATGACATGGTTAGAAATGAGGAGGAGGTCCTTGCATAGTGAGTATAGGGAGTTGGGGAAGACGCTGAACAGCAGAACCTCTAAAGTAGTGTGAGGGGTGATTGATAAGTTTGTGGCCTAAGGTAGACGGAGTCAATTTTAGAAAACCTAGCACATTTATTTTTCCCACATTTACACAGTCCAGCGGTCGTGGAGCATACAGATCCCTTCTTTGTAGAAGTCGGCATCTTGGACTTCCAGAAGTGGTCCACAGCAGAGGTGATTGATAAGTTCGTGGCCCAAGGTAGAAGGAGACGAGTTATTAACTTCAAACTCTGCATTTTCACTCAAAGAGTTGAACTGCACATGCATATAACGAGAGCTGTATAACTCATCTCCTTCTACCTTAGGCCACAAACTTATCAATTACCCCTGCTGTGGACTACCTAGAGGACAAAGACGCTCTCGTTACACGCACGTGCAGTTCAACTCTTTAAAAGATAATGTAGAAAGTTTGAAGTTAATAACTCATCTCCTTCTACCTTAGGCCACAAACTTATCACCCCTGCTGTGGACCACTTCTACAAAGAAGGGATCTGTATGCTCCATGACCACTGGACTAAGTGTGTACATGTAGGAGGGGACTATGTTGAAAAATAAATGTGTTAAGTTTTCTAAAATTGACTCCTTCTACCTTAGGCCACGAATTTATCAATCACCCCTTGTAATTCCTGGATTACTCCTGGTATCATGTGCTCGCCAAGGCAGGAATAGGATGATGGTTGCAGTAAGTATTGAGACTTGCTCATTGAAAGCCACTCCCTTGTGGGAAGTGTTGATTGGCCCATGAAAGGAGCATTGCAGACCTTCTGACTAGCCTCCATTTAGATGATGTCATGCCACTGCTAGAGTTTAAATCTAGTGTGTGGTAACCATGTTGTGTTAATTTTTGTAGCTCTAAAATTAATCAGAAGAAAAACATGGGAGGTTGGGATAAACATGTAGGCTTCATAGTTTTAGTGAGGCGTGCACTTACGACATGGTGGCTTAATGACGTATACCATTCACTTACTTTTACATATAACCTGTAATGAATTATGTAAAGAACAAAAATGCTTAATCAAATATTTACAATACTAAAATATTTTTGAAATATTAAATACACAACACTCCCTGCTTGGCTATAAAACCCCAATATAGAACAGATCTCCACTTTAAATACTGAATATACACACATTCAGTATACCATATAATACAGCCACTATATAGCTGTCTAGAGCATAGCAAATTTAAAATTGTCCCATTCAAGCCTAAATATTTAATTGCTTTGGAGGATTTCTTACTCTTGTCAGACAATGCTTTTCCTGACAAGGAGGGTCACTTCTGTAGTCCCTTGTCAGGTAGAACCTCCTTGTTTAAGGAGCCCTCAATTTGTCATAGCTGTTTGTCCTGCATACTCCTAAGAATGGGATGGAGGAGATCCAAGCATGAGTGCAAGGGATGATCCAGTAATAAAGCTGAAGAATTGCTGGTTTTGGAGTGTACTGCATAGTGATATGTAAGGAGGAAATGGCCAAGCTATTGTTTTAAGTGTCAGTGTAGTGTGTTCTGCTGACATGGCTCGCAGTGTTCTTTAGACTGTAGACAAACCTTTACACCAAGCCATTTGTAGCTGGGTGATATGGTACAGATGTAATATGTCTTATTCCATTCATTTCAGTGGGACTAGGCAGAAAATGGTTCGGCACAGCCAAGAAGGGCCAAAGGGCCTGTTTCTGTGCTGTAGTTTCTATGGTTCTATGGAATGACAAACTGTGGTCTATTGTCACTGACAAGTGTTCTGGAACTCCAGTACTTGAGAAGAGGATTCTCAACACATCAACAGTGTGTGAAGCTGTAGTGGAGGCTATTGAAAACACTTTTGGCTATCTTGTAGCTGCATCCACTACCACCAAGAAATCTGTGCCCATGAAAGGTCCAGCAAAATCTATATGAATCCTCTACCAAGACAATGCAGGATATTCCCAATGACAGAGAACAGCTGCTCTTGGCATCTTGAACAGTGCATAGCAATCTGCTCGATCTGCTGCTCTACCCAGGCCACCAGGCAAAGTCTTGAGCCAACGCTTTCATTTGACCATGCCTAGATGACCAGTATGTTGCTCCTCCTGCACTTTAGCTCTCAGTTTGGCTAGTTCAACAACTCTCAATCCCCATATAAGGCAACATCCATCAAGGGCAATTTCATCCCAGTTGGTAAGAACGGGGAAACAGCGATTTCTGAGGTACATTCTAGCCATTTTGAGTGGCCATGTAGACATGAGACAAAGTGGGGTCTTTTCTGGTTTCCCTTTGGATCTTCTCTGCCATAATAGGGAGGCGTTTGATTTGCATTAGGGAAAATACATCAAGTTTCCTCTTTTGCAAAATTTTCAGGTATTTCCTTTTCCAAGGGTAAACAGGACAGCAATAGCACTTCCATTAGTAGTTCTCTTGAATTTGAGCTTGTAATTGTTTCTTGGAGAGCACAGAGCCCATCTCTACATTCGTGCTGCTGCTCTTAGTGGAAGTATTCTATGGATTGCACAAAAGCATCAGTGGTTGATGATCAGAAATGAGGGTAAACTCTCTCCCACACAGGTACTGGTTGAAACGTTTTACACCCCAAACCAGACTCAAAGCCCATGTTAATCTGTGTAATTTTTCCCTGCAGCAGTAAAGGAACGTGATGCAAAGGCATTGGGGTGTTCACTTCCATCACTCAGTACATGTGACATGACTGCAGGCACCATAAAGTGAGGAGTCACAGGCGAGCTTCACTGGACAGTGTGGACTATAATGTGTGAGCACAGTGTCTGAGGTCACCACTTCCTTTGTCTTTTGGAAAGCCACCTCACACTGCTCTGCCATTGCCATTTCTTCATGATCTGTCGTAATGAGTTCAAAGTGGTGTAGACCTGTTAATAGTAATTGACATATCCTAAAAAAGACCACAGCTGGGACATGCCTTCAATTCAGTATCTTTGAAATGCTGTTCAAGCTCATTTTGTGAATGATTGAAAAAGCCAAGCCAGTGGCCAATTCCATTTTAATTAATATGGTGTAAGCCATATTATTTGTCTATTGTTAATTTTCACATTGTAAGTTTCAAGGCTACCTAGTCTAATGCCACTTAAATTTAGATTTCTCAACAGCATGCAGATTAGTGTTCCTTTTGAAACACTAAAGGGGTCAGAAGCGAGCAGTTTCAAATTCCTAAGTGTCAAGATTTCTGAAGACCTAACCTGGTCCCAACATATCGGTGCGGCTATAAAGAAGGCAAGACAGTGACTATACTTCATTAGGAGTTTGAAGAGATTTGGTATGTCAACAAAAACACTCAAAAACTTACATAGATGTGCAAATCCAGAACAGTTGGGATATTTTCCAAAATGCAATAAAAACAAAAATCTGTGATATGTTAATTGACGTGAACCTTTATTTAACTGACAAAAGTACAAAGAAAAGATTTTCAATAGTTTCACTGACCGACTTAATTGTATTTTGTAAACATACACAAATTTAGAATTTGATGGCTGCAACACACAACAAAAGTTGGGACAGAGGCATGTTTACCATTGTGTTACATCACCTTTCCTTTTAATAACACTTTTTAATCATTTTGGAACTGAGGATACTAATTGTAGTAGATTTGCAATTGGAAATTTTGTCCATTCTTGCTTGATAAAGGACTTCAGCTGCTCAACAGTCTGTGGTCTCCGTTGTCTGATTCTCCTCAGCAGCAGGTCAGTCAAGCACACGCACTCTGTGTCTACAAAGCCACGCTGTTGTAGCCCATGCAGAATGTAGTCTGGCATTGTCCTGCTGAAATAAGCATAGACGTCCCGGGAAGAGACGTCGCCTTGATGGCAACATATGTCTCTCTCTAAAATCCTAATATATGCCTCAGAGTCAATGGTACCTTCACATACATGCAACTCACCCATGCCGTGGGCGCTGATGCACCCCCATACCATCACAGATGCTGGCTTTTGCACCTTTCGCTGATAACAATCTGGATAGTTGTTTTCATCTTTGGCACGGAGAACTCGACGCCCGTTTTTTCCAAAAACTAGCTGAAATGTGGACTCATCTGACCACAGCACATGGTTCCACAGTCTTTCAGTCCATCTGAGATGAGCTCGGGCCCAGAGAACTCACCGACGTTTCTGCATAGTTGATGTATGGCTTCCTCCTTGTGTAATACAGCTTCAAGTTGCATTTCTGGATGCAGCGACAGACTGTGTTGAGTGACAATGGTTTTCTGAAGTACTCCCGAGCCCAGGTGGCTATAATTGGCACAGTAGCATGACAGTTTCTGTGAACTTTTCAATCTTATTTTAACTCTGTCCTAACTTTTGTTGAGTGTGTTGCAGCCATCAAATTCTAAATCTGTGTATATTTACAAAATACAATTAAGTTGTTCAGCAAAACTATTGAAAATCTTTTCTTGCAAACAACAGGAATTCTGCAGATGCTGGAAATTCAAGCAACACACATCAAAGTTGCTGGTGAACGCAGCAGGCCAAGCAGCATCTATAGGAAGAGGCGCAGTCGACATTTCAGGCCGAGACCCTTCGTCAGGACTAACTGAAGGAAGAGTGAGTAAGGGATTTGAAAGCTTTCAAATCCCTTACTCACCCTTCCTTCAGTTAGTCCTGACGAAGGGTCTCGGCCTGAAACGTCGACTGCGCCTCTTCCTATAGATGCTGCTTGGCCTGCTGCGTTCACCAGCAACTTTGATGAAAATCTTTTCTTTGTACTTTTGTCAGTTAAATAAAGGTTCACGTGAATTAACATATCACAGTTTTTTGTTTTTATTGCATTTAGGAAAATATCCCAACTTTTCTGGAAATGGGGTTTGTACTATGGAGACATTCTGATAGGCTGCATCACTGTCTGGTATGGTGGGGGGGGGGGGGGGGCTACTGCACAAGACCGAAAGAAGCTGCAGAGGGGTTGTAAATCTAGTCAGCTCCATCTTGCATACTAGCCTACAAAGTATCCAGGACATCTTCAAGGAGTGGTGTCTCAAAAAAGGCAGCATTCATTATTAAGGACCTCAAGCACCAGGTAGGAGGTACAGAAACCTGAAAACACACACAGTGATTCAGGAACAGCTTCTTCCCCTCTGCCATACGATTCCTAAATGGATATTGAATCCTTGAACACTACCTCACTTTTTAAATGTTATTTCTGCTTTTGCACATTTTTAATCTATTCAATACACATGTACTGTAATTGATTTACTTATTTGATTTTTTTCTCCCTATTTTACGTATTGCATTGAACTGCTGCTGCTAAGTCTCACAACACATGCCAGTGATAATAAACCTGATTCTGAGAGGATGTTTCCTATTGTGGGTGAATCTAGGACCAGAGGGTTCAGCTTCAGAATAGAGGGACATTCATCTAGGACAGAGAGGAGTTGACATTTCGGGCCAAGTCCTGATGAAGGGTCTTGGCCTGGAACGTTGTCTCTTTACTCATTTCCATAGATGCTGCCTGGTCTGCTGAGTTCATCCAGCATTTTGTATGTGTTGCCTCTAGTTTGTATTAGATTTGTAGGTTCCCAAAGCAAAGGTTAAATGTGTATAAGATTATAGGAAGATTTTGGACAGTGACTTGCACGCAAACTCAGAGTTACATAGAAACGTAGAAAATAGGTGCAGGAGCAGGCCATTCGGTATGATCATGGCTGATCATCCAACTCAGAACCCTGTACCAACCTTCCCTCCATACCCCCTGATCCCTTTAGCCACAAGGGCCATATCTAACTCCCTTTTAAATATAGCCAATGAACTGGCCTCAACTGTTTCCTGTGGCAGAGAATTCCACAGATTCACCACTCTCGGTGTGAAGAAGTTTTTCCTAATCTCGGTCCTAAAAGGTTTCCCCTTTATCCTCAAACTGTTGTTGCTACAAAATTAATTTGAAATTACCCATTAATGTTGTCGATCCTCAACATCAGAAGTAAAAAACAAAATTGCTGGAAAAGCACAATACAGCAGGCAGTGGCTGTAGAGAAAGTTCAGTTTTCAAGTTACTGAATTTCAATCAAACATGGCAGAGTTCTAATGAAACTCTGTCATCGCAAAATTAATTTTATTTTCATCAACCATCCCCAACAGAGCCCCCCTGAGTATTCTAAACAATTTTCTTAAAACTGCAAGTTATTTATGTTTTTGGAAACAAAAGCTTTCACCATATCCCTCAATGTCATTATTAACATTTGGTTTGGGTGGGAGGGATATTGGGATAAGCAAGGAATAGACTGAGAGGTTCAAACGAAACACTGAAGCACTTGCTTTGGCTCAAACCTATGGTATAAATTTCCCAAATCTTGCTAACAAACTAACTCACTCACTCTGCATCAGGTTGGTTTCATGTAAGTGTTCTGATATTGAAACGAACACCAAAACCTGTAGTTAATTTTGGGCAGATCATATGCAAAATGTCAAATAAGTTAATATGTTTCATACAATAGCAGAAATCTCCTGAGCAGGATTAAATGCAATGGATCATAAACTCTAAACCTTTCCACAACAATTTGGTATCTTGCACAGCTTGCCTCTAGTAGTTGCATATTGAAGAATTAGTGAACAACCAGATGATTTACTATGCCCAGATTGACATGCTTCCACAATCTTACAAATAAACACAGCTGAATAAAGTTACAATTTAAAACCAAACAGTTGTCACCGATCTTTCCTTGGATTGTATTTTTGAACTGTGTTCCTGAGCTACTCAACTGGTTATAACTTTTGGTTTCCTAATGTCATCAGCTTGTTCCATTGTTTTTGCCAGGCAATTTGCTTTGGTAAAGGCTTAGCATGATTATCTCTATCCCCTGCAGGCACTGACAAGTAACAGTGTAAGATGCATTTGGAGCTAAAGTGTTACCATATTGTTCAGCTTGCGGTTGGAAAATGAAGAAGGTAGAATGATAATACTACCATTTCTCTCAGAACAGTGAGAGCACTTACCACGTACATCTGTTCATCGTTAATAAATTTTTAAATTGCTTACTTCTATATACTGGTCTTCCATGTGATTATATAGTAATGTGACCATGTTGTTGGGTGAACAAGGGACTGCAAGAATAGAGAAAATTCATATGGGAACAACAAAGGACTCCCTAAGTGGGCAAATTGCTAATGAACTGGAGCAATAAGATGCGATGTATTTAAACTATGAACAGGGTTATTGGAAATATGAAACAAATGGGAGGGAACATTGACTTAGAACATGAGAGGCCTGCGTCGAGCATTTTCATGCCTTACAAGGCGCAGATTGTAAGTCTGTGGGGCGCCACTCCTCACACATACACTACAAACACACTGCCACAGCTGAGGCTCGGACTAGCAACCTTCAAATCGCTAGACGAACGCCTTAACCACTTGGCCACATGCCCAACACGTGAGGTAAATACAGAATAATATTACCTAAATCAATTTTTCACAGTTGAATAGTGGAACTAAAATATATTTGAGTAGTGAAGTGAGGGATTCTGATAAGAGGATGAAGCATATTGAAATGTTTGTCCAGGGGACTTTTTCATAAATCTAATGTATTAGAGCATAGAAAAGTATAATACAGGCACTTCAACCCACAATTTTGTGTTGATCTTTTAACTTCAAGATCAACCTAACCATTTCTACTCACATAGCCCTCCAGAAAACTTGCATCAATTTGTCTAAGAGTTTCTTAAATATCTCTAATGCATCTGCCTCTACCACCATCCTTGACAGTGCATTTTCCATATTTACCAGTCTGTGTAAATAAAACCTACATCTGACATTCTCCAAGATAATCCTTAATTATGTTCTGTCATATTAGCCATTTCACCCTTGGGGAAAAAATAGTTGCCGGCTGTCCACTGTCTTTGTCGCTCAATCAAGTCACCTCTTTTCCTCCAGAGAAAAGGCCTAGCTTGGTCAACTTATCCTCAAGACATACAATTTAATCCAGGCAGCATCCTGATAAAACTCCTCTGCATCCTCTATAAAGCTACCATATCCTTACAGTAATGAGGTGACCAGAACTGAATGACATACTCTGTGGTCTAACCAGGGTTTTGTGGATTTACATTACTGCATAGCTCTTTAACTCAATCACTCGACTAATGAAGACCAACACCCCAATGCCACCTTAACCACCCTATCAAATTGCACAGCAACTTTGATTGAACTATGGAAGTTCCTCCACACCGTTAAGAATCCTGCTATTGACCCTATACTCTGCCTTCAAGTTTGATCTTTGAAAGTGTGTCACCTTGAATGAACTTTATCTGCCACTTTTCATCTCAGCTCTGCATCCTATCAATGTCCTATTGTAAACTACGACAATCTTTTACACTATCCACAACTCCACCACACTTCGTGTCATCCGAAAACTTCCACATCCGTGTTATTTATAAAAAATGGTCATCATCCTCCAGGCAGAATATGCTCCATCTACTACCACCCTTTGTCTTCAGATTCTGAATATTTGCAACCAAGTTTCTCTGGATTCCATGCCTCCTGACTTTCTGAATGAATCTACCGCAGGGAACCTTGTCAAACACCCTACACCACATCTATCATCTTCCTTCCCTCTACCTTCAGTGTTTTGTCATATCCTTAAAAGATTCTATCAAGCTCATGAGAATGACCTGACCTCTCAAAGCCATGCAGACTATCCTTAGTAAGCCCATGCTTCTCCAAATGCACGTAAATCCTGTTTGTAAGAATCCTCTCAAATAGTTTTCCCACCTTTATAATTCCCAGGATTATCCTTAATAACTTTGTTGAACAAAGGAGTAACATTTGCCATCCTCCAATTTTCTGGTACTACCATGGCCAGTGAGGACACAAAGATCATTGCCAAAGGCACAGTTATCTTCTCTCACTTCCCATATTAACCTGGGGTTTATCCCATCCAGTTCAGAAAGATCCAGCATATCGTTTTTCTTAACATCGATATATTCCAGCATTTCAGCCTGTTTTATGCTGTTCTCAGGCTCATCAAGTTCCCTCTCACTAGTGAATAATGAAGCTAAATAGTCATTCACAATCTTCCCTACCTCCAGGTATTTTTCCTCTTTTGTCCTTAATTGATCCTACTTTAGTTATCTTCTTGTTCTTCACTTGAGTGTAAGAATGCCTTGGCTTTTTTTCTTAATCCTAAGGCTTTTGGGAATGGTTTAATCTAATATGCCAGGGGATTGGGATCATTGAGACCTCATCTGGGGCAAGTGTGACCTGTACAAAAGGGACAGGTTGCACTTAAATCCGAGGGGGACTAATATCCTTGCAGGCAGATTTGCTAGAGCTTTTAGGAGTGGGTTAAAGTCTTATGACAGGGGGATGAGAACCAGTATGATAGAGCGGAGGATGAGTCAGCAGGTTTACAAGATGATGTAATATGTAATATGAATGTAAGGAAGGACAAGCCAATGATTGGGTACAACTACAGACAGAGCAAAAAGTTAAGTTGTACTACAGAGGCAAAATTCATAAGGGTAAAGAATACAGAACCGAAGACGCTGTATTTTAAATGCACATAGCTTTCGGAATAAGGCGGACAAACTTGCAGCACAATTAGAGATTGGTTGGTATGGCATTGTGGGCATCACTGAAAGAAAATCATAGTTAGGAGTTTAACATCAAAGGATATACTTTGTATAGAAAGGACAGGCAGGAAGGAACAGTAGAGGCGGTGGTGTGGCCCTATTGGCAAGAGATGGAATTACATCTTTAGAAAGAGGTGAGATAGGGTCAGAGAATGTCAAATCTTTGTGGGTAGAGTTAAGGAACTGCAGGAGTGGAAAAAGTCATTATGGGAATCATATATAAGCCTCCAAATATTAGCCAAGATGTGGGGTTGAGAGTGCAAAGGGAGCTGGAAAAGGCATGTATAAGGGGAATGTCACAATTGTAAAGGGGACTTCAATATGCAAGGGGATTGGGAAAATCAAGTTGATGTTGATAAGAAATTTGTTGAATGCCTGGGAGATGGCTTTTTAGGGCAGCTTGTGCTTGAGCCTACTCAGGGAAAGGCCATCTTAAATTGGGTGTTGTGTAATAATCCAGATTTTATTAGGAAGGTTAAGATAAAGGAACCCTTAGGAGACAGTGACCATAGTATGGTTGAATTCATACTGCAATTTGAAAGGGAGAAGCACAAGTCAGATGTACCAGTATCACCATAGGATAAAGGGAATTACAGAGGTATGAGAGAGGAGCTTGCCCAGGTGGATTGGAGAGGGATACTGGCAGGGATGACAGCAGACCAGAGGTGGCTGAAGTTTCTGAGAATAGTCCAAAGGTGCAGGTTAGATATGTCCCACAGAAGAAGTTGTTCTCAAATGGCAAAAGAGAAAAAAGTTAGCATTACCTCAGTAGCTGGGAAAGGGCTGAAGTCCATTATTAAGTACAAGGTTTCAGGGTACTTGGAGACCAATTATAAAATAAATCAAAGTCAGCATAGTTTCTGTAAAGGGAAATCTTGCCTGACAAATCTGTTCGAATTCTTCGAGGAAGTAGCAAGTAGGGTGGACAAAGGAGAGGCAGTGGACGTCACTTACTTAGATTTTCAGAAAGTGTCTCAAATGAGAAGGTGCCTCAAATGAGGTTGCTTAACAACATAAAATCCTATTGTATTACAGGAAATATACTGGCAGTACCCAGGCTACTGTGGGAGGCAAGGGGGGGGGAGATTGCTGAGCCTCTGGCGATGATCTTTGCATCATCACTGGGGACAGGAGAGGATCCAAAGGATTGCAGATGTTGTTCCCTTATTCAAGAAAGGGTGTAGAGATAGCCCAGAAAATTATAGACCAGCGAATCTTACTTTAGAGGTAGGTAAGTTGATGGAGAAGAGAAAGGCATAATATGATATAGTCAGCATGGCTTTGTCAAAGGCAGGTCATGCCTTACGAGTCTGACTGAATTTTTTGAGGATGTGACTAAACACATTGACAAAGATAGAGCAGTAGATGTAGTGTATATGGATTTCCACAAGGCATTTGATAAGGTACCCCATTCAAGGCTTACTGAGAAAGTAAGGAGGCATGGGATCCAAGGGGACATTGCTTTGTGGATCCTGAACTGGCCTGCTCACAGAAGGCAAAGAGTGGTTGTAGACCGGTCATATTCTGCGTGAAGGTCGGTGACCAGTGGTGTGCCTCAGGGATCTGTTCTGGGACCCCTACTCTTGGTGATTTTTTATAATTGAGAGGCAATGTTGCAGCTATATAGGACCCTGGTCAGACCCCACTTGGAGTACTGTGCTCAGTTCTGGTCGCCTTACTACAGGAAGGATGTGGAAACCATAGAAAGGGTGCAGGGATTTACAAGGATGTTGCCTGGTTTGGGGAGCACACCTTATGAGAATAGATTGAGTAAACTCAGCCTTTTCTCCTTGGAGTGACGGAGGATGATAGGTGACCTGATAGAGGTGTGTAAGATGAGAGGCATTGATCATGTGGATAGTCAGAGGCTTTTTCCCAGGGCTGAAATGGCTAGCACAAGAGGGCACAGTTTTAAGTTGCTTGGAACGAGATACAGAGGCGAGGTTGGGGGTAAGTCGTTGTTATTTTTTTTATTTTTATTTTTATTTTTTACACAGAGAGTGGAATGGGCTGCTGGCGATGGTGGTGGAGGCGGAAACCATAGGGTCTTTTAAAAGACCCCTGGACAGGTATGTGAAGCTTAGAAAACTAGAGGGCTGTGGGTAACCCTAGGTAATTTCTAAGGTAAAGACATGTTCGGCACAGCTTTGTGGGCTGAAGGGCCTCTATTGTGCTGTAGGTTTTCTATGTTTCTAGAATGTTAATCCTCAGCTTGAGTCCGTGATAAAGAAGACAAATGCAATGTTGGCATTTATTTCAAACGAAATAGAATATAAAAATAAGGAAATAATGCTGAAATTTTATAAGGCACTAGTCAGGCGGCACTTGGAGTACTGTCAACAGTTCTGGGCCCCATATCTCAGAAAGGATGTGTTGTCATTGGAGAGAATCCAGAGGAGGTTCATAAGGATTATTTTGGGAATAAAGAGGCGTCTGGCAGCTTTGGACTAGATAAGCTGACTGGACGTGAAGAGGACATTCCTCTGGTGGGGGTATCCAGAACTAGAGGGCACAGCCTCAGAATTGAGGGCAACCTTTTAGAACAGGAGGAGGATTTTTTTTTAGCCAAAGAGAACTGAATCTGTGGAATGCTCTGCCATAGACTGGAGGCCTTATCCATGGGTATATTTAAAGCAGAAGTGGGTAGATTCCTGTTTGGTCAGGGCATCAAGGGATATGGTGAGAGGGCAGGTGTATGGGGTTGAATGGGATCTGGGACCAGCCATAATTAAATGGCAGTGTGGACACAATGGGATGAATGGCCTAATTCTGGTGCTATTTCTTGTGGTCTAAACAACCTCCACATTTCAATTATGCATTTCCCAGCGTTCATCTGTTCCCAGTTTATGCTCCTAAGTTGCTAATAGCATCATAATTCACCTTTTCCCAATTTAATACTTTTCCATACTGTTGACTCCTACCCCTGCCCAAGGCTATGGTAAAAGTCAGGAGTTGTGGTCACTGTCTCAAATGCTCACCCTCACTCTATCACCTGACCAGGTTCATTGCCTATTATTAGATTCAGTATGACCTCCCCTCTAGTCAGCCTGTCCACACAGAGGTAAGGCCATACTGGATCTTCTGGAAATCCTTCCTAGACACACTCAAATTTCACCCATCTAAACCTTTTACACTAAAAAGCTTGAAGTCACCCATAACAACCATGTTATTTTTGCATCTTTCAAAAATTTGCCTTCCACTCCAGACCTCAGTTTCTCTGTTACTATTGGGGTATTCTGAAACCTTTAACCTTTCCAATTTTTATTTTAGATATATCCAGTAACTGCTTGTTAGGCAGCACCTGTGTAGAGTTAGTACTTGTCACAACTATATATCCCACCACTCCATTTTTGAAACACCCTATTTCTAGCTGTCATGCATTATGTTTGGCATCTCTGTGACAAACAATCCATCTCATAAGGTCCTCTGCAGCTGTTGGTGTCTTCCCATACCTCTCGAACTGTGGGATTACAGTCACCTGGCTTCATAGCCAGAGAATAGTGTCCAGTGACTTGTGCCTCCAATTTCTCATCTACTTGCAAGTGAAGTCATTGTCAGTTTCGATACATACTCTGATGACACCCGCCCCCCCGCCCCCACACACACACACCAATTCCACTGTCATTTTTTGAATTTTTTAACCTATTGGTCCAACAAAGTGTATAATAAATCTTTGGCCTATTCTGAAATGGGCTGGTCTTCCAAATGGATACTTACAAGTTACTAAGCAACTATTTCCACCCCAACACCGCACAAGTATCATCTTGTTTGGGACTTGGCAGAACTTGGAGGCTTGGCTACTGAAGAAATGCCTCACAATTACAGAATAGTGAGAGTATAGTTATCATGTGGAGACAAAGGGGAGAAACCTACATTGGAAACAAGGATGAGCAGGTGCCTGTGTTTATGGAGTAACAGAGCCAGGCAGTTTGTTGCAATAGTCACATCTACAAGGAAGAATACTCTTGTGTTGCAGCAGCTGATGAACTGAAATTGGGTAATATTTTAGGGCAAGGTAAAGGATTCATCTTCGGACTGCTATAGGGCTTGTCTGCAAAGAAAGATGTAGACTGCAGATGCTTGAGCAAAAAGAACTGTTGGAAGATCTCCACCCCCATAGTAAGTGATTTTTTAAAAACCAGTTCCTCAACTTGTGTCGAAATCTTATAATAAAGCAAAATATTCTTCCAACTTAACCAACTTTATTACTTTTGACTCTCACATTCTAATGCTTCCTGTCCACTATACTGGTAGACGTTGCTTCTTTCTGTGAGTACTTTACCCTATAAAATCCTTGCAGTATTTTAAAATACCTTTTGATCAACAACTTCATCCATTCTTCCCTCCTCCACACATTGAAAATAAAATGACATGATAATACACACAAAGATAAATAATAATGCTCAACGTAAACCCTGTCCAGATTTCATGTTTTTGACTTGACAAACCAGCATTGTCTAAGCACAAGCACCCAAACATGTTCTTCAGATCATCTCTTACCTGCTTTTCCAGGTTGGTTTATTGCTTTATTAACTGTATCTGAGGTTCTCTTTTCTCAGTACTGTTGAAGACTGATATTCTGACCATGTGTACTTTGCATTTACCCAGCCTCTTCATAAATCTACCTGTGAACTGTCTCTTCGGCAATAGAGGGAGAGAGTATGGGGAATTCGTAAAGACAGATTTGGGAATCTTTGCACTGTTTTGGGAAGGTGGGGGGTGGGTGGAGAGACAGGCAAGAGGTGGTGAAATGGCAGTCAGGTCCACCAGCTCTGTGATATTAACTCAGATCTCTACTTTACCACAGTTCTGAGCTTCTCATATTTCCAAAAAACATTCTATTTCACTAAGGTCCAACATTAATGACATTATATTGTCCCACACTGAACTTTGCTGGCTAGCTTTGCCCACTTGTTTGAGCAACATTTGCTCCCATCGATAGTCTGTATTGTAACTTAAATCTCCAGATTCGTTCTTCCCTCATTTACGGAAAACCAGAAGCCCCAGTGCAGATGCCTGTGCAACATCAGTCACAACCAACTGGACAGAGCATTTATATTCTTTGAGAGCTCCACTATCTCCATTGAGGAGGAGCTTAGGAGAACGATGAAGCCTAATGGCAACTCCTTTGCTCGCATCTTCGCAAAGCAAACAGCTCTATTTCTATCTTTAATATCTCTATTTTTCCCATTCAGGGCTCTTTTGAAGACCCTGACTTGGAGTTACACACTGACTTCAGTTCTTTGCAGGAATGGGACCTGCTTTCCGGGTCTCACAACTGGCCGCTATTCGATATGCCAAGGACACATCCTAGAAGATTAGCATGCCTTCAGTGTTCCAGAATTTTGTGGCTCTGGAGGCAGGCGGACTTGAGGTCGCTGCCGCCACAGGAAACTGGTGTGTCGTGGGAGATGGAAGATCGAAAGCAGCAAGCTGGCTGCTGGCCGTGTGCTCAGAGACCCGAGATCTTTGGGCACAGAGCTTGGAAGAAATGACGCAACAGACTTCTAACATCATAAAGCAGCGAGTTGTTTGTTAAGTCTCCCCTCTCGCTGTGAAACAGGGACACCCAATAAGGGGAAAGGGGAGAGGGGAGGGGATGAGGGGGATGAGGGGGAGAGGGGGAGAGGGGGAGAGGGGGAGAGGGGGAGAGGGGGAGAGGGGGAGAGGGGGAGGGAGGGGGGAGAGGGGGAGGGGGAGGGGGAGGGGGAGGGGGAGGGGGGAGGGGGAGGGGGAGGGGGAGGGGGGGGGAGGGGGAGGGGAGGGGGAGGGGAGAGGGAGAGGGAGAGGGGGAGGGGGAGGGGAGGGGGAGGGAGAGGGAGAGGGAGAGGGAGAGGGAGAGGGGGAGGGAGAGGGGGAGGGAGAGGGAGAGGGAGAGGGAGAGGGAGAGGGAGAGGGAGAGGGAGAGGGAGAGGGAGAGGGAGAGGCCGTGGTATGTTGAATTACTGGGTGAACGAATAGTCTTTGGGGTACTGCAAGTCTGTGTCTTTATTGTATTGATGCTTTGCTGCATTCTTGAATGCTCGGTGGGGGTTGCTGATGTTTTTTTGCTGGTGGGGGAGGGGGGTTTGTTGCTGCTTATGCATGGGAGGGGGAGCTGGGGGGGCTTTGGGGTTCTAACATTTCACTGTCATTCATTCTTTGGGGCACTCCTCTATTTTCGTGGATGTTTGTGAAGAAAAACAATTTCAGAATGTATATTTTATACATTTCTCTGACATTAAATGTACCTTTGAAACCTTTGATTTCTAATCCGTCAACAGGAATACTCCAGTACCAGAAGCGGAAATTACTGAAAGTTTCAAGAGGAGCACCGATATTCAGCCAAGTCATCCAACAGGCAATTCTGGGAACAACTGTTGGTCCCTTATTCCTGGTAGGTGATATAATTGTGCGAGTGGCTTACTGCTCAGTGATTTGCCACCTTCCAAATGTCCAACACGTACCTCACAACTGGTCACTGCTTGGAAAACTTCCACCTTATAGGCTGGTATTTGGGCAAATAATTAAAAAGATAGAACTTTGGCCTAATACTTTTGATGTACATTGACCAAGCTCCCAGTTTCTCCCAAATAACTGACATATCCCTGCCATATCCACTTTTCACTTTCCAGGGTTTGAATGCAATCCACCCAAAATGACTCAAATGTCAATAGCCTGCAGAAAGCAGCTTGTGATATCAACAGGAAGCATACTGTTGATCAGTATATGGTCAACTTACTCAACACACATCAGAGTCCTCTAAGTATGCACTGGGGATTGCAACTTTAAAGAGCAGCAAGCACTTTTGGACATTCTTCAGTCTATCATTAATAATCTATTATATATACTTCAATAAAGTTAGACAATTAACAATGTTATGCACATCATTCCCCTACACACCCACATTGATTCTCGCTCTTAAGTACCCAAATGTTCAACTGTCCCAACAACAGATTCTGGCACCAACCATATAATTTCCCCTTTACACAAGTAGATAATTCACAGGTCCTTAAAACTTTATTAATCTTGTAGCCTTCTGCCTATCTTGGTCACTTCTGACATCAGATTACTCAAAAGTAAGTTTACATCTATTTGGAAATAATTATGTTCAGAATTAGAACTACATTTTCAATTCTCTCAAAACTATATTCAAAACTACTTTTGGAGAATCAGCCTCTGTTCACTACACTTTTCCGTTAGATGACCACAGTGCGTATCATCTGACACCCCAGCTGCGGAATGTATTTTGATATGAGTATAAACAGTTTATAATAGACAATAGACAATAGGTGCAGGAGTAGGCCATTCAGCCCTTCGAGCCAGCACCACCATTCACTGTGATCATGGCTGATCATCCACTATCAGTATCCAGTTCCTGCCTTATCCCCATAACCTTTGATTCCGCTATCTTTAAGAGCTCTATCCATCACTTTTTTGAAAGCATCCAGAGTTTGTCCATGAAGCAGCTGCTTAAACTACCCAAGAACCTATAGTAATCAATATTGGCATTGAATGTTTCATGTAATCTTGTTAAGTCACGGGGCAATAGCAAATGGCAGCTTAAAGCCTTGGATGTATAATTGTTGCTACAATAAAAGAGCTGGATGTATTTGGACACTTTTTGTTATGGATAACTTTTTTTCTGCCACTGGGTTTTCCACACAGCTGTTACTATTTAGTACAGATGAACCCACATAAATTATTAACAATTATGGAAACTGATAAAAAGGAAATATAAATTATTCAACATTTATCAAATTTACTTCACTTAGATGATTTTTGGCTCTTTAGCACTTTATCACCCCATCAGTTAACTAGGCTGTGATTCAGGAAGGAATGGTCTCTCCAGAAAGTAAAGACAAGAAGAGAGAGACATTAAAAGATAATTCAGTCAGCAACCAAGATTTTCTAGGCAAATATATTTAAAATACAAACAAAAATGTAATTGAATATTCATTTGTGCAGCAAATATCAGGTGGTCTTGGCAGTAAATTTTAGGAAGAATATTTCAGAGTATGTTTTTAATTTTCCAACATTTACCCCATTAGCAGCTGGAATTAAGGTGCCCGATGGCGGAAATCCATTCCATGCCATTTAGCCACTGTCAGGAACATTCACCTGGTCTCAGATGCAATTGTGGCTCGGCTGTGCAATATCTGTAAAGTTTATCAGTAAGGGGGAATAGTCATTCACGTTTTTCTACTCCTTTTTGGATCAATGTGGTCGTCAGACAGCTTCCGTTTCCGAGCTCCACTGCCTGTCCCATCAGTAAGGTAGTAATTCTCTATTAGAGGGGGGCGCTCCTGGAAAGAAGAGGAGAAATATACAACTGACTCATCTTGAACGTTAGTGATAGCTCCCAACAACTACCCTCAAACATGACTGGTTTTTTTTCATCTGTCAAGACTGTCAATCTTCAGTTATTACTATTTACATGCAGGCTGATTAAATCATGAAATAAATAATTTATAGTTTCAATTAATTAGCATATATGCCTCAGATAACAGTAACTGTGACTCAGAATAAAAGAGGTGTAGCATTAGAGCTGTGATCTTGTGTAAACTCCTGTCAAAACCAAGCTCTAAAGGCCAAATCATTTTCTTTGTTTTTACCTTGTATCACAAATAATTCACATAACCAGCTGCAACTCCCACCTCACTATCAAAGCATAGACCCAGCTTACAAGAAAAAATTTTAAACCCACTGGTCAGATCCCAGTTCCAAGCTCATTTGATTCACTTTGTATGATTTCAAGAAATGATTGAGAACACAGTATATAGCAAAAGTGTACCAGATCAGGCCAGAACCCAAAAAGAACATTAAAACATTGCTGAATATCAGAATTTTAAAGAAACTTTGGAGAATAGAAATAAGACACATTGAATCTGGAATCACAGTCTGGTGAAGTTAAGAGTACAGAACAACTTTGCCAAAATGACCTAAACTTAAAAGGTTTAAGTTAAGGGTTAAGCAAATTGCTGGAGGAACTCAATGGGTCAGGCAGCATTTGTTGGAGTACGTTGATGTCCAAATGAAGGGTCTCAAAAATACAAAGTTCAAAGTAAAATATCAAAGTACGTATACAGTTGCAAGATAAAGTTCGTGAACGTTTTGCAATTATCTGTTTTTCTGCATTAATTACTCATAAAATGTGGTCTGCTCTTCATCTAAGTCACAATAATAGACAAACACAATCTGTCTAAACTAATACACACAAAGTATATCCATGTACAGCTGCAAGGAAAAAAGTTTGTGAACCCTTTGCAATTACCTGCATTAATTACTTGCAAAATGTTGTTTGATCTTCATCTAAGTCACAATAATAGACAAACACAATCTGTCTAAATTAATTACACACAAGCAATTGTAGTTTTCATGCCTTTATTGAACACATTGTTTAATCATTCACAGTCCAGGATGGAAAAAGTATGTGAACCCTTGTATTTAATAACTGGCAGAGCCTCCTTTAGCAGCAATAACCTCCATCAAATTTTCACGTAGCTGCTGATCAGACTTGCACAATGGCAAGAATGAATTTTAGACCATTCCTCCATACAAAACTGTTTCAGTTCATTAATATTTCTGGGATACCTTGCATGAACTCTTCAGATCATGCCACATCATCTCAATTGGATTAAGGTCTGGGCTCTGACTTGGCCATTCCAAAACATGAATTTTCTTCTTTTTAAAACATTGTTGTTGATTTACTTGTGTTTCAGATCATTGTCTTATTGCATCAACCAACTTCTATTAAGCTTCAGATGACAGGCTGCTACTCGACATTCTCCTGTAAAATGTCTGATATAATTTTGAATTAATTGTTCCCTCAATGATTGAAAGCTGTCCAGGCCCTGAGGCAGCAAAATAGCCCTGAACCATTATGCTCCTTCCAGCAGGGTATACAGTTGGGCTGAGGTTTTGGTGTTGGTGGGCAGTGTCCTCTTTCCTCCAAACATAGCAGTGCATACTTCTGCAAAAAAGTTCAACTTTTGTCTCATCTGTCCACAGAACATTGTCCCAGAAGCATTATGGAACATCCGGTGGTCTTTTGCAAACTTGAGACATGCGGTAATGTTTTTTTCCCCTCGGAGAGCAGTAGCTTCCTCCATGAACACCATTCTTGTTCAGTGCTTTTCTTATACTGGACACATGAACAGAGACTTTAGCAAATTCTAGAGATTCCTGCAGGTCTTTGCTGTTACCCTTGAGTTCTTTTTTGCCTCCTTCAGCATTGCACATTGTGCTTTTGGTGTGATCTCTGCAGGACGCCACTCCTATGGAGAGTAGCAACAGTACATTTGTAGACAATTTCTCTTACTGTGGATGAATGAACAGTCAGGTCTTTTGAAATGCTTTTGCAGCTTTTTCCAGCTTCATGCATCTCTACAATTCTTCTTCCTAGGTCCTCTGAAAGCTGTTTCGATTGAGGCGCGGTGCACGTAAACAGATCTTTCTTGAGAAGAGCAGGCTCTGTCAGTGACCTGAGTTGGTGTGCCTTTTTTATCAGGCAGGGCACTTTTGCAACCCAATCTCATCTCATTGATTAGAACACCTCAAATAGCTTTTGTAGAAGGCATTACCCAGAGGTTCACAGTTTTTTGAACCTAGACTGTGATTGTTTAAATGGCGTACACAGTATTGATGAGAAGTAGTACAAAATGTTTGTGTGTTATTAGCTTAGGCAGATTGTGTTTGTCTTTTATTGTGACTTAGGATGTGGTCTGATCTTCCATCTATGAGTAATTAATGCAGGTAATTGCAAAGGGGTCACAAACATTTTCTTGCAAGTGTATGTTAGTACACTCGAGACTCATTTTTTGCAGGCATTTATAAGGAAAGAGTAGAATAGAATTTTATGAAGAACCATACTTAAACTGACAAACAGCAATGTGCAAAAGACAAACTGCAAATAAAATATATTAGAGAACATCAGTTATAAAAAGTCATTGAAAGTCTGTAGATCATAGAATCAGTTCAGAGTAGCGGTGAATGAAATTATCCACGCTGGTTCAGGAGCCTGATGGTCATAGCATGATAACTGTTCCTGAACCTGGTGCTGTGGGACTTGAGGCTTATGGACCTTTTATCCCATGATAGTAACAAGATGGCACGGCCTGGATGGTGGAGATCTTTGACAATAGATGTGGCTTTCTCCTGGCAGTGCTCCAGCGTAAAGGGGCTCAACTCATATAAAATGCTGCAGTATAAAACATACATAAATACAGAATTTTAACAAAGACAAAGGTCTCGCTCTGAGTAAGAAATGGATTTGAATCTTGACTCAATCTCTACATCCAGACAGCATTGAGACGAGTATCATCAATGAGGACAGTTGGTTCTCCGTAGCTTGAGCCAGGAGCCGGTTGGTACAAAACTTCCATCTTTTTCATGCTGATCGTCAGTCTGAAGCTTTTGGCTGCACTGGCGATCTCCTGTAAGTCTTCGAGAGAGTGGGCAACCAGTGCACAGTCATCAGCAAACTGTAGCTCATGCGCCACAGTGTCCCTGACTTCTGATTTTGCTCTCAGTCTTGTGAGACTGAGGAGCCCGCCATCAGCTCTCATTTGGAGGAAGATCCCCGACTTCAGGTCTGATGTGGCATCCTGAAGAACTGCAGCGAAGGATAGTCCAAACAGAGTAGGAGCCGGAACATAACGCAAACAACAGGAATTCTGCAGATGCTGGAAATTCAAGCAACATACATCAAAGTTGCTGGTGAACGCAGCAGGCCAAGCAGCATCTATAGGAAGAGGCGCAGTCGACGTTTCAGGCCGAGACCCTTCGTCAGTCATGACGAAGGGCCTCGGCCTGAAACGTCGACTGCGCCTCTTCCTATAAATGCTGCTTGGCCTGCTGCGTTCACCAGCAACTTTGATGTATGTTGCCGGAACATAACCCTGTTTTACACCGTTGCTGATGGAAAATGGATCTGACAACTCACCACACACGTTGATGCGGCCTTCCATGCCTCCGTGGAACTTATGGATGATGTTGGTTGGGCATGGGGGGCAACCGAATTTTGGTAGAAGCTTCCACAGGCCATCTCTACCAACAGTGTCAAACGCTTTGGTTAGATCAACAAATGTGACATAGAGATTTCTCTGCTACTCAACACATTTCCCTTGGAGCTGCCTCAGTGAAAAGATCATGTCCACTGTACTACGGCCTGTTCGAAAACTACACTGGCTTTCTGGAAGGATGTTGTCACTGATGTTGGACACCAAGCGTCTCAGGATGATCTTCGCAAGGCATTTTCCTGCAACTGACAGAGGAGAGATGCCACGGTAATTGTTGCAGTCTCTTTTGCCTCCCTTGTTCTTGCAGATGGTCACGATTGATGCGTCTTTGAAGTCTTGTGGTAGTTCTGCAGCTCCCCACAACTTTGTGAACAGTTGGTGCAGGCATGATGTCAGTGTGTGACCACCATACTGGTAGATCTGGGTTGTGATACCGTCAGGCCCTGGTGCTTTGTTGGGTTTTAGCTGTTTGATGGCTTTGACGACCTTGTGAAGAGTAGGGGGAGCATCTAGCTCGAACAGTATGGGTCGAGGGTGTACTCTGCCCAGTGCTTCATTGGTGATGGTTCCTGGTCTGTTCAGCAGCTCGTGGAAGTGTTCTTGCCATCTTTTCATGTGCTCTGACTTCTCAGTGAAGATGGATGTACTGTCCTTGCTCAGGAGTTGTGAGGTGCCTTGATCTGATGGACCATACACAACCCTGATTGCTTCATAGAAGCTTCTTGAGTCATTACAGTCAGCGAAGGCTTGTAACTCCTTGGGGAGTATAAATACCACTTGACTAGACATACCCAGGCATCATCCCTGATGAAGATGGCAGAGTTTATCATCAAAACATTGGGTGTAATCGATACTTGTGCCTGCCTGGAAGCACGAGAAGAGTTTATTTGACATACAATATCTCTTCTGCCATCATTGACGCTGCCCTCACCTGCATCTCTTCCATTTCCTGGACATTGCCCTTGCACCACCTTCTCACTGTCTTAACAGTCATCGTTCCTTTCAATGAAAGTTCAATAGTGGGGAGGGCTTTGCCTTTGATGGACTGGGCTATATCCACTATTTTCTACACCCTTTTCTGTTTCCGGGCATTGGTATTTCCATACCAGGCCATGATACAACCAATTAGAATACTCCCTACTGCTCAGCTGGTAGCACTCTCCCTTCCAAGTCAGTACACAGTGGGTTCAATCTCAATTCAGTGACATGTGTACAATATCCTAACTGATGCTCCAGCATGGGAATGATGCATTGCTGTGGATGTTTTCTCTTGGATTAGATGTTAAACTAAGGATGGTAATAGTTCTTTAGCACTATTAAAAAAAAATGAATGTTCTCTTTGGTGACTTTGCCTTACTCAACAGATTATCTGGTCATTATCACATTGCATTGGCTTTAAAGAACATTCGCCGCGCCTCTTGCAGTATTACACCCTCCACATAAAGGCCTTAACTATCTTCATGTCTATTTCTTCGTGTGTTAAGTGATTCTTTTTGTATTTAAATATTCAAAAAAATAGATCAGTGGCAAGATAAATAGGAAGAAAGACTTTTCAAAAGTTTTGGTTTAGACGTTTACAAAATTTGCAGCCTATGCCACACCCCATTTTTATGCAGATTAAGAATATGGGACAAACCTGTATGAGATAGTCTGCAATGTATTCTGGTTTGAGACACAATACATTATGTTCCATGGCCTCAGCCAAGTTCACTCTCAGGTCTTCTGCTTTAAGTTTGCTGAAGTCAGCAAAGAGATGAGTGGCGTCTTTGTATTCAGGTAACAAATGACTCGGAAGGACCTGAAATAAACAGTAACATTTATAGCAGACAGCCAAACTAAGACTATTGCTGCATCCTTGAAACGGAGTTTATGGCAGTGTATTTTGTCTGTTTTACAAAAAGACAGAATTGAGTGATGAATAGTTGGGAAGGAACCTAGTGCAGCAGGGCTGACCACCTTTGTTCCTCCTGATCCTCCTGGTATCACACTTCAAAAATCAAAAAAAAATCTAACTGAAAATCTGACACACTAAATTCTAGATGGGTGCTCGGCTGAGAATGCAGTTATAGAGCACAGAACCTAAGCCATTTAGACCAGAGACCAGTTTGACACTAATCCTATTTTTTATTCTTGCCACAATCAATCAACATCAAGTTCAATAATTTCAGGCATCATACTTTCAGCTCTTATCAGAATCAGATGATTTTCCTGCAGGTTATCCATCTCTAATATTAAATTAGTTTACTTCTTTCCACAGACTCTGCTTGATGTGTTGGCCATTTCATACAGCTTTGACACATGTTTAAGTTTTTAGCAGTTGAAAAAGGATCTAGTGTGTTCACAGGACTTTAGTCGGAATGTGATTTGGGCAGGGGTCAAAATGGTAGAGGTGTAATAAGCTGAGTTTGTGTTGAAAGCACTTGAGCCAAAAGCCAAAAAGTTACATCAAAAACATTTATGACCAGTTAAATGATTTTATAAACAAAGGTTAACAATTCTATGATAAAATGTTCAGTGCTTCTAAAGGAAGAATGCTTCCCCAAATGATATTGTGATTAGAATCCGATCGATTATTATTTTGTCTTCTACTTCTTTTGGAGGATGAAAGCTTTATAAATTGCTTGGCTTTGTGTTTTATTTTGTTCTTCATTCCTGGAGCTAACCAAGTAGCAAATTAGCTTCAGCAATGATTAGATATTTTAAGTGCAACTATTGTGCTTATTTTTGCTTGCTCAAGACTTGCAGCTGATTTTAATTACCATGGAAAGTGTAGAATACAAGCTACTGAAATCCCTAGAGATAATGTACACACAGGCAATGCAAGACATTTGGAATCATAATTTGTGTAAAGTAACTGACCTTGGCTCCACCAGAAAGCAAAAGCCTCCTGAAACCTGCCTCCTTGGTGTGATCAAAATTTAAAATAACTTTCCAGCCACTGAATGCACCAATCTGCAGAGATAAGTCAAGTTATATGAGATCACAAAAGATATACATTGCAGAAACAGGTCACTTGGTTAAACCCACCGCTCCAGTATCTGTGCTCTACTTGTGCCTCCTCTGTCTTTCCACTTTCAGTTCTATCAACAGGACTCTCCACTCCCTTCCCCATAAACATATCTGTACTGGCTCCTTCCAAAATTCCCCATGAGAGCAAGTTTCACATTCTCCCCACTCTACGGGCGGCAGAGGAGATTCTATCGAAATCTCTAGATTTCCTGGTAACTTTCTGACCAAACACGAGGAATTCTGCAGATGCTGGAAATTCAAGCAACACCAGCAACTTTGATGTGTGTAACTTTCTGACCATCTTACAATGATGGTTTTACTTCCTCTCTTCTACTCAAGCAGAAAGGAAAATAAGCAGCTTTGAAGGAAAACAACCTCATTCTCTTTCCCATCTATAAACTCACACATCTGGTATCATTCTTGGGAGCACCTTCTCCAGTGCCTCTATATCGTTTTTGCAGAGATGATACTAAAAGTGCAAAAGTGTATACAGTGTGACGATATCCTGAATTATCCCTTATGGACTGTATGTTTAAAAAGAGAGAGAGGGTGCAACTGATTCGGAGAGAGAGCAACCAGCAGCTCGTGAGTCATCATGGTGACTGAGGGCAGTGTTATTTGATGGATAATTGACGTTATGGTTTCTCTGCAGCTTGTTTACTTTTTACAAGGACAGTTACAGACACACACAGTTAGAGTCAAGATGGCTTCAGTCAATGGAAGACACCAGTGAGCCGGAGGCTGGTTTAAACTTTCAGTATCCAAAAGGGGTGAGTTGAGATTGATCCTGAGTATTGATAAATGACTCTCACAAGTTTTCTGCAACTAGAACAAGTTTGCAGGAAGGGGAAGGGAGAGGAAGGTTTGAAACAGAAGAAACCTAGTGACAAAGAGGTCACTGTTTGGATTCTCTCTCTAAGTAGCCCGTAATGGTGAGTTTGAGTTCCATTCGAATACAAAGGTGTGACTGTCACGTAGTTAATCCACAGGAGTGGGATCTCTGGTGAGGGGAAAACCTGTGTGAACACCACGTGTGTGTTTACCCTTTGTCTGGGTGTGGTAGTTCACTGAAGAAAGGCACCTCTGTGGCAAATCACTGTTGGAGTTATTTCGTCTGTCGTGGAACTACGTTTGTAGATAAGTGGCTATCACATTGTATGTTTGGGGTAACCTTGTGGAATCTACCGGTGTGTCGACCCTTGACTGGGTGGTGGTTCCCTTGAAGAGGGTCCCCTTAGAGATAAGCTACTGTTGGTGATAATCTATATGTGGATTCTGTTGGAGTATCCTGTGGCCACCACTTTGAGATGTCTCGTAGCTGAATTTGGCTGTGGTACCACTTGTGTTGAAAGGATATTCGTTGAAGATCACTGTCGCTGATACTTCGTGTGTGGAGTGGAACAACTTCGGAGATAAAACCTACTACTATTGTTATTTTGTATTGCTGTCTTGGAATCTGTGGAACATCGACGTAATTGCCTTCTCACAACATTCGCTTTTGGATTACAAACATCCCACATTAATTAACCTGAGCATTGAACTGAACTGTCTTACCTACCATTCTAAGACTGTATCTAGTTACCTCCTAAGCGCGAAGAAGCTTGGCTCTATTATTTCCACACTTAAATAAACATAAATAATCATTGCTAACCTGTTTGAGTTACCTGGTTTTATATTACTGTATTGCGTAGTTACTAATAAAAATAGCATTAGTTAAAAGCAATACCGGACTAAAGGTGTGTTCCATTTCTCCTGGTTCTTTAACCCGTCACGGGGTACGTAACAACAGTATTTTATGTAAGAATAAACAGACTGGCTCTCATTTCAGTTGTTTGTGAGGCAGTGATTGGACATCGTGCCTCAATGTATGCTAACTCTTCACCTTCCGAGGCATGGTAGTAAACATGTGAAGTCTCACTCTTGCTTTCAAGCCTGCAATCCATTTCATCTCTTAAGGTCACTGGGGACCTGAGTCACCTCAACCACAATCTATTCCAGCTGCTACCATCCGGGAAACAGCACCACAGCATGAAAGCCAGGACCAACAGAATACAGGACAGCTTCTTCCATCAAGCCATCAGATTGATGAACTCACGCTGATTTGATTGTACTTCTATGTTACATTAACTGTTCTATTTATTATAAAGTATTATAAATTACTATGATTGCATATTGCACATTTAGATGGAGATGTAACGTAAAGATTTTTACTCATGTATGTGAAGGATAAGAAATAAAGTCAATTCAATTCATTCAAATTCATTCATTCATTCATTCAGTCTGGTTTGACAACAATAAAACAAACATTCAAAAGGGAAATTTCATAAACATCCTCATCGCACAAAAAATGACATAGAAACATAGAAACATAGAAACATAGAAAATAGGTGCAGGAGTAGGCCATTCGGCCCTTCGAGCCTGCACCGCCATTTATTATGATCATGGCTGATCATCCAACTCAGAACCCAGCCTTCCCTCCATACCCCCTGACCCCTGTAGCCACAAGGGCCATATCTAACTTCCTTTTAAACATAGCTAATGAACTGGCCTCAACAGTTTGCTGTGGCAGAGAATTCCACAGATTCACCACTCTCTGTGTGAAGAAGTTTTTCCTAACCTCGGTCCTAAAAGGCTTCCCCTCTATCCTCAAACTGTGACCCCTCGTTCTAGACCTCCCCAACATCGGGAACAATCTTCCTGCATCTAGCCTGTCCAATCCCTTTAGGATCTTATACGTTTCAATCAGATCCCCCCTCAATCTTCTAAATTCCAACGAGTACAAGCCCAGTTCATCCAGTCTTTCTTCATATGAAAGACCTGCCATCCCAGGAATCAATCTGGTGAACCTTCTTTGTACTCCCTCTATGGCAAAGATGTCTTTCCTCAGATTAGGGGACCAAAACTGCACACAATACTCCAGGTGTGGTCTCACCAAGGCCTTGTACAACTGCAGTAGTACCTCCCTGCTCCTGTACTCGAATCCTCTCGCTATAAATGCCAGCATACCGTTCGCCTTTTTCACCGCCTGCTGTACCTGCATGCCCACTTTCAATGACTGGTGTATAATGACACCCAGGTCTCGTTGCACCTCCCCTTTTCCTAATCGGCCACCATTCAGATAATAATCTGTTTTCCTATTTTTGCCACCAAAGTGGATAACTTCACATTTATCCACATTAAATTGCATCTGCCATGAGTTTGCCCACTCACCCAACCTATCCAAGTCACCCTGCATCCTCTTAGCATCCTCCTCACTGCTAACACTGCCACCCAGCTTCGTGTCATCCGCAAACTTGGAGATGCTGCATTTAATTCCCTCATCCAAGTCATTAATATATATTGTAAACAACTGGGGTCCCAGCACTGAGCCTTGCGGTACCCCACTAGTCACCGCCTGCCATTCTGAAAAGGTCCCGTTTATTCCCACTCTTTGCTTCCTGTCTGCTAACCAATTCTCCACCCACACCAATACCTTACCCCCAATACCGTGTGCTTTAAGTTTGCACACTAATCTCCTATGTGGGACCTTGTCAAAAGCCTTTTGAAAATCCAAATATACCACATCCACTGGTTCTCCCCTATCCACTCTACTAGTTACATCCTCAAAAAATTCTATGAGATTCGTCAGACATGATTTTCCTTTCACAAATCCATGCTGACTTTGTCCGATCATTTCACCGCTTTCCAAATGTGCTGTTATCACATCCTTGATAACTGACTCCAGCAGTTTCCCCACCACCGACGTTAGGCTAACCGGCCTATAATTCCCCGGTTTCTCTCTCCCTCCTTTTTTAAAAAGTGGGGTTACATTAGCCACCCTCCAATCCTCAGGAACTAGTCCAGAATCTAACGAGTTTTGAAAAATTATCACTAATGCATCCACTATTTCTTGGGCCACTTCCTTAAGCACTCTGGGATGCAGACCATCTGGCCCTGGGGATTTATCTGCCTTCAATCCCTTCAATTTACCTAACACCACTTCCCTACTAACATGTATTTCGCTCAGTTCCTCCATCTCACTGGACCCTCTGTCCCTTACTATTTCTGGAAGATTATTTATGTCCTCCTTAGTGAAGACAGAACCAAAGTAATTATTCAATTGGTCTGCCATGTCCTTGCTCCCCATAATCAATTCACCTGTTTCTGTTTGCAGGGGACCTACATTTGTCTTTATCAGTCTTTTCCTTTTTACATATCTATAAAAGCCTTTACAGTCCGTTTTTATGTTCTCTGCCAGTTTTCTCTCATAATCTTTTTTCCCCTTCCTAATTAAGCCCTTTGTCCTCCTCTGCTGAACTCTGAATTTCTCCCAGTCCTCAGGTGAGCCACTTTCTCTGGCTAATTTGTATGCTACTTCTTTGGAATTGATACTATCCCTAATTTCTCTTGTCAGCCACGGGTGCACTACCTTCCTTGATTTATTCTTTTGCCAAACTGGGATGAACAATTGTTGTAGTTCATCCATGCAACCTTTAAATGCCTGCCATTGCATATCCACCGTCAATCCTTGAAGTGTCATTTGCCAGTCTATCTTAGCTAATTCATGTCTCATACCTTCAAAGTTACCCCTCTTTAAGTTCAGAACCTTTGTTTCTGAATTAACTACGTCACTCTCCATGTTAATGAAGAATTCCACCATATTATGGTCACTCTTACCCAAGGGGCCTCTCACGACAAGATCGCTAATTAACCCTTCCTCATTGCTCAAAACCCAGTCCAGAATAGCCTGCTCTCTAGTCGGTTCCTCGACATGTTGGTTCAAAAAACCATCCCGCATACATTCCAAGAAATCCTCTTCCTCAGCACCTTTACCAATTTGGTTCACCCAGTCTACATGTAGATTGAAGTCACCCATTATAACTGCTGTTCCTTTATTGCACACATTTCTAATTTCCTGTTTAATACCATCTCCGACCTCACTACTACTGTTAGGTGGCCTGTACACAACTCCCACCAGCGTCTTCTGCCCCTTAGTGTTACGCAGCTCTACCCATATCGATTCCACATCTTCCCGGCTTATGTCCTTCCTTTCTATTGCGTTAATCTCTTTTTTAACCAGCAACGCCACCCCACCTCCCCTTCCTTCGTGTCTATCCCTCCTGAATATTGAATATCCCTGAACGTTGAGCTCCCATCCCTGGTCACCCTGGAGCCATGTCTCTGTGATCCCAACTATATCATAATCATTAATAACAATCTGCACTTTCAATTCATCCACCTTATTACGAATGCTCCTTGCATTGACACATAAAGCCTTCAGGCACTCTTTTACAACTCTCTTAGCCCTTTTTAATGCTTGCCCTGGATTTGTCGGCCTGCCACTTTTACTTTTCCCCTTTGTACTTTTTGCTTCTACGCTCACTTTACACCCCTCTGTCTCTCTGCACTGGTTCCCATCCCTCTGTTGTGAACTAACCTCCTCACACCTAGCCGCTTTAATTTAATGTTGACATTCCTTGTTGATACCCAGTCTGTGCTGTGTGTCTGGAATATCCAATATTCGGCTGTCTACTTGCCAAGGCAATGTTGTCCATACACCTGATGACTGCTCAATGGAGTTTCCTGTATTTAATGGCCCAGGAAGTCCAGGTGAGAGATCCATAAAACTGAAAAAGTGAGGACAACTTATGATTACAGTACCTCAGCACTATCATTCTTTTGTCTTAGCACTTCCAGTTTCTTTCTCCATCGCATAGCAGCTACTGCAAGTTTTTTCTGCTGTAGACTAATTCCAGGAAGCACATCAAGGATGAAACTACTGCCCCATTCATAGTTTTCTTCCTGAAAAAAATAAGGAATCATGAGCTGCACTGAAACATCTGATTGTCTCTCCACTGATACCACCTGACATGCTTAATATTTAGAACATTTTCTGTTTTCTTTTTTGGACTTTTAGAGTCTTACAAGTTAAGGTAATTTAGAACCCACAATAAGATCAAGGAAAGATAATTAATTAGCAAAAGAATCTCTTGATATGAATGAAGACAGAGTACATTACATTTAATTTTTCTGTTACATATACCAGTGGTCCCCAACCACCGGGCCGTGGACCGGTACTGGGCCGCAAAGCATGTGCTACTGGGCCGCGAGGAAACGATATGATTTGGCGATATGAAACGATATGAGTCAGCGGCACCTTTCCTCATTCCGTCACACCCACTGTTGAACTTTTAACGCACCCAAAACGCAAATGATCCAAGACGTGCAAAGGAATGGATCCGTGACCCATTTGTGAATGTCCCCAGTGAATCATCCACGTCAGCGCGGGAAGAAGATCAACTCCTCGAGCTTGCATATGATGATGGGCTGAAAGGTATGTTTGACATAACATCTCTGCCGGCATTCAGTCAAGGCTGAATATCCTGAGATAGCCACAAAAGCACTGAAAACGTTGCTTCCATTTCCAACATCATATCGCTGTGAAGCGGAGTTTTCTGCAATGAAAACTAATTTGCGGAATAGACTGGACATAAGGAACCCCCTTCGAGATCACTGTCTCCCATCACCCCTCGATAGGACCGTCTTGTTGCAGGAAAACAAGCCCAGGGCTCCCACTGAATCAGCAATATTGGTGTGTTGCAATGATTTTATATGTTCATACAAGGAAAATATGCGCTGTGTGTTTAATATCCAAACATTACTTAAAATGTTATGATGCTATTGACTTATAAGTGACTTATAATTCAGTGGTCCCCAACCTCTAGGCCGCGAAGTATTGCCGATTGTGTCGCCTCTGATTTGGGCCAACATTTATGTGCCGGGCAGCATCTAATCAATTAGCTTGTTTATTTTGGCTTTTTTCTTAAAGATGTGCTGTGTGCATTCCGGCCACCGCTGTAGCGCTGCATTCTTCGCGGCAATGAATTGATCCACGGCCCGGAGTTTTGGGACCACTGTTATAATTGACTTATCACTATATCCGTGCAAGGAAAATATGCGCTGTGTATTTAATATTAAATTCGTTAGATAAATCCCTTTAGAAACGAAATTGAGTGTATTAGCCACTTATAAGTGACTTATAGTTGACTTATCACCTATATACCGGTCGTGATTAACACCCTACCACACCGGCATTCCCCCCCCCCCCCCCCCCCCCCCGGGTCCGCAAGAATATTGTCAATATTAAACCGGTCCGCAGTGCAAAAAAGGTTGGGGACCCCTGACATACGTGCCTCGATCTATGAAGGAACATCAAGTGGAAACACATAAATTAAAAGACTGTTTTTCATTAGTTCCAAAGGTTACATTCCAAAGTTCAAAAAATCTTAGATATAAAAATATGAACGCTTTAAAATATCAATACAAGTATCCAAAATAAAAAAATAACTATATCAACAATTAAATTAAAAAACGTCGAACAAAATTCTCTCCGAATCAAAAGCAAACATTAACCATAAGGTCTACCTACTGTAGTTATGATCTGATCTATCAACAGAATGCTAGTACTGTTGCAAGCTGTACAGAGAAGCAGAACATTAACAGGAAAGGTGTCTCAGTGTTAGGGCAAAGTACATCTTGGAACTGTAATCTCTTTTATACATCTTCAGTATAACTTTAATTAGTGGCATGTACAAAAGAATTAGAAGTAAAAGCCTCAAAAATAAGTTTATTATCTGAATGAGACAAATGCTTGAGATGGATACATAACCTGGATAAATCTGCCAGCAGTTCTGCATGCCTCTAAATAGGATCGATGAAGAACCCATTTCCCAGCTGCCATAGAAGCCAAATATTTTTCATTGCGCAACGGCTGTCCGACAATGATGTGTGTACAGGATGGATCAAAACACTGTCTGTCAAGTACCACTGCACCTAAAAACAAGTAAAATCCGCACCTTCCTTGAGTCATTGCATTTGAAGATTTATTCACTGTTAGTGATTGGTAGGTTCATTTTATGCCACAGTAACCCAGCATCCTTAAATGTGCATAAACATAATGTTATCTGATTAAAGGTCAATGACCTAAAAAGTTAGCTCTCTTTCTCTCTCCACAGATGCTGCCTAGTCTATTTATTGCCACCATTCCCTGTTTTATGTCATATTTTCAGCCAAAGTTGTGCTTATTGTCGTATGCATGAGTACATCCATACACAGGTCAATGAGAAAATTGCTTGCAGTAGCATTATACTCACATTGTATCAAATAAGCAGCATTCACAAGAAAAACACAAGTTAAACGTAAACCATACAAAACCTTTACCAGAAAGAACACAATTAGAACAAAGAAAGTTAATCAGTGCAAAGTAATCACAGTATTGTTAAATTACAGTGATTAAGGTTTGCCAGATGGCTCAAGAACTGAATATTGCAGGGAAGTAGCTATTATAAAGCTGGGGGTGTGACACCTCAGATTTCTGTATTTCTTGCTCGATGGTACCTGTCAAAAGGTGTTACGGCTAGGACAGTGAGGATCTTTGATGATAGAAGCTGCCTTCTTGAAGCAGCGACCTCTGTAAATACTACCAATGGTGAGGACAGATGTGTCTGTGATGTAGATTCTGTGTAGTACTGAGCACCCAAAGTATTGTGATTTTAGAAGATTCAGTATGAATTGGATTTACCATTACCAAAGATTTACAAGAATGTTAGTTAATAACATTTATTATCTTGATATCTCCTTTAACGAATAATTTGGTTGGCATGCACTCTTTTTCATATATCATCAGTTTACAGAGCCTCGAATGTTTACTTATAGAATTGACACAAAGTAAAATCATTGAATTGTTACAGCAATGGGGGCCTTTTGGTCTTGAGATTACATTTGGCTCTTTTCGAACTAGCCTGGGAACCTATTGCTTTCCCTGTAAATCATCTTCAATCACGTGCCCACCCAATTCCCCATTAAAAGGCCCGTTAACTATTTCTGTGAATCTTTCAGTAGTTAGTTTCAGGCTGTAACCACTGCATAGGAAGACTATTTCACATCTCCAGTGTGGCTTTTGTCCGTCACTTTGATTCTGCCTCTCCTGGTCCTTAATGGAACAGGCTCTTTCTCTTTACCCCACCCTAGCCAGCTGCATCTTGTGCACCTGCACCAAACTTCTACTCTTTCCTTAGAATCATAGAATAATGCAACATGGACACAGATTCATCAGCCCAACTTGTCCATGCTGAACAATATGCCAGTCTAAGCTAGTCCCATTTGTCCCATATCCTTGTAACCTTCCTCGTTTCATAAGAACCAGCCCAGCTGCTCCGGTCCAAAACTATAGCTGAAATCCCTCATCCGTGGAAACATTCCATTAAACCTTCACTGCATTCCATTTAGCATCTTTATAAAATGTTACTTCAGACTTAAACCTGAATAAACAGATGACAACTTTTACTTTAAAGTTTGATAGTGCAATATTTCCCCTAGTTCTGCTTAATCCTTTAATTATTCATTAATGGAGCTCTTTAGTAGATGTACCACTAGTGCAATACTGAATATAAGGCAACCAATTTGCACACAGCAAGCTCCCACAAAACAACAATGTGAAAATGATGTGCTTGGTTTAGAGATTAACATTGGCCAGGGCATGAGCCAGAACTTCTCTGCTCCACATCTAAATAATACTATTGAATCCTTTAAATCTACCTAGAAGATAAAGCCCTCTAACAAAGACAGTACCCTCATCATATGACAGTGGAGCATCAGCCTTTTCCCCATAATCTTGAATTCCCATATTATGCAAAAATCTATTGGTCTTAAATACACTATTTAATGAGGCAGCCTCTACTGCTTCCTTGGACAGAGAGTTCCACAGATTCACTACTCTGACATTTCGTTCTCATCTCCACCTTCTCCCCGAAACCTTGAGGAGATCAGAACCGCACTCCAGATGTGGTCTCACCAGTACCCTGTACGGCTGCAGCATAAACTCCCTGCTAGCAATGAAGGTCAATATCCCATTTGCCTTCTTGATAACCCGTTACACTTGCAAACCAACATTTTGTGGATCATGCAACAGTACTCCAGGCCCTCTGCACAACAGCATACTGCAATATTTCACCATTTATGTAATAACTTGATCTTCTATTCTCCCCTCAGCCATCAGGTTTCGGAACAGTCGATGAACAAGTGAACTCTACTAATTAGTTATTCCTTTTCCTGTACTATATCGTAATTTATATTAATTTTTACGTCTTTTAATTGTATTTTTACATATTTGACAATTTTCACATCAGTAAGTCAGTGATATTAAATCTTATTGTGATCATTTGCATCTGCCTGAATGCTGCTTCAATGTTACATAGCATGTGAGTGCTAAAAGATTGAATGGAGAATGAAGATTTGGAATCCCTCAAAAATAAAGATTAGCTTTATTTGTCATAAGTACATTAAAATATACAGTGAAATGCATCACTTGTATCAAATCAAATCAGCAGGAATTGTGCTGGGAAGCTTGCAATTGTCACCGCACTTCCAGCGCCAACAAAGCATGCCCACAAATCACTAACACTAACCTGCAAGTCTTTCGAACGTGAGGGGAAATTGGGGCACCTGAAGGAAACCTGCGCGGTCATGGGGAAAACATACAAATTCCTTACAGACAGCAGTGGGAACTGAAGCTCGAATGAAGATCTCTGGCACTGCAATAGTGCTATGCTAACCACTATGCCACTGCACGTGTATGCTCCCATGTTGTAACTAAACTGGAATATACAATGTCAAAATCGGATGCAAAATTAGACTGCAGAAAAGGGGCATGGAAGGAAAGTGGAATGGAGTTGTCAATGGTAGCTGAAGAGTTAAAGAGGAAAGAGGGAAAGCAAATCACAACAGGATAAAGGTCGGCACTGTATTATAGGGATTTCAGCAAGAAGAAGTGAGGCTGCAGACAGATGAACTTGAGAAGCTACGCATAAAAGGGTCAATTGGTGATGAAGTGTTTAGAGCAAGTTAAGGATGGGCTTTTTTAAGACAGCTGATAATGGAAGTTTTGAGGGGGAAAGCCCAGAAATGGACAGCATTAAACACTATCCCACACCCCAGTACCTGCAGGCTGGTAGGGTAATTGGTCACTAAATCATGTACAGGTGAGGGGTAGAATCTAGTGGGAATGTTTGGCAAATAAAATGGCATGGTTGGCATGAATTCTGTGCTGGGTCCTGTTTCTGAGCTGTCTGACTGTAATGCTGGCACAGGAAAAGCTGAGGGGAATGAAAGTACACAATTCATAGAAGGTCACTAGCACTTAAAAGTAGAAAAGCTATCAGGTGCAAAAATGCCTCACTTCAGGGTGTTAAGCAGGAATTAGCTGTTATATTTGTTAACATCTATTTAAAAAACAAGGGAACAGAACAAAGACAGGAGGTTAGACACCTAAGTGGTGACAGAAGGTTTTATAAAATGCATTAACAGAGAGAAAATTAATTGCAACTTGGGAAGAACACGAGTTCATAAATGACAAATAATAGGCATTTTTAAAGACAAACACATGGGATCATGGGTGGATGGGAAAAAACGTGGCTGAGTAAACTGTTATTCAGAAACCATTTGAAAAGCCCTACATAACAGTTAACATTCAAAGCTGGTTATTAAAGTGTTTGAGCATTAAACTAACCATGTCAAGAAGCAGAGTAGTGGTAAGTGTTTATACTCTCCCCACCCCTCCTTCCATTATAGAAAGTGGTTTCCCAGGGGAGTACAGCTCCTTTTGATTGTTTATATTGTATTTAGGGTTAGAAGGCAACTTTTTGAATATTGCAGAAACACAAAACTTGAACGTGTAACCTTGTGAGGAGGACTGTAGCAGACTTCAGGATGATGAATGGAAACAAAAATAATATTTATCACAATGAAGCATTAAAAGATACATTTGGAAAGAAAACACCAACTGAACAGTACTATGTAGAAGAAATAGAAAGAACAGAAACTTGGGAATATTTGACGGCAAAAAAGAAATTCAGTAAAGTGGTGAAAACAAACTGCAGAATCTGGGTTTGACAAAAAGTGGCATGAGTTCTACCTTTATATATCACTCATCAGTCCTCAAATACAGTACTGTTCCACATGGAAAGGAAAAACTTGCAGAGATCTCATGAACTATGCTCTGATACCAGGAATGTAGCATTTTTGGAAATAGTACCGAAACTGGGGATGATTGGCAGATGTGGAGGTGGGGGAGGGGTCAGAGTTAGAGAGTGGCAAGGAGGTCGCCAGAAAAAGGGAGACCCAGGGGTTTGTCAGAGATGTAGTGTCAAGGGAGGGGTCAGAGATAGGGAGAAGTGGGAGGACAATAAAATAGCGCAGTAACACAGCACATTAAAGTAGCATTATGAATACTGTGGTAGAAGAATATTTTCTTAAGATATTGCACAAATTAAAAAAATACCATACCTAGCTGCTCGATCAGATGGCAGTAGTCAATCCGTTCCTGAGGGTTCAGTGATGATAACTGGAATCTCCGCTTAACAGGAGGCTCTTTATTCTCACCAATAGCAACCTGAAAGTTTTACCAATAACACTGGTAAGAATTCCATTCCTCACCAACTGCATTCATTCTCTTGATATCATCTCTAGCTGAATCAGAGTGTTTGCAGCCTCCGTCTCTGAGAGAAACTTCTCAAATATCTGTGTCAATGTTGAAGCTGTCTATTTCCACCTCCATAATGTCCCTCAACTCTGCCTCAGTTCATATGACACTGAAACTCACATCTATCCCTTACATTTTTCAAGAATTAGTTATTCCAACTTGCATTTGATCTTGCATCAATTTCGAATCTCCTATCCCCTACGCTTCCCAGCCTTGACTGGCTTTTGGGAGAGCCACAGGCAAATTTTAAAATCATGCTTTTCAAATGCTTCTGTCATTTACGATATATGTAAATCTCCTGCATCTGTGCAATACTTTGAGATATCAGAGTAATATTTGAATCAATGCATCACTGATGGTTGTCTACTATGGCATAAACCCTACAATTCCTTCTTTAACCAACTCCACTTAAACACTTCTTTCCTCTTTAGATCTGATCCTTATCCTTAAAATTCTTCTTGTTGATCAATGTTCCCCAACATAACTCAGGTCATTTTTTTTCATAAGATTCCCAAGCAGTGTACTTTTACTATAGCGGATTCTGATTAATTGAGCCATTGATTAACCGGGAAAGCTGCTTATTTAGGACAACTTTTAAAGAAAAAACACTAATCGAGAAAATAGCCAGGATTGTCTTCCGTCTATCTGGGACATTATGCTGCTTAATTGGGGCAGGACGCTCTTGCTGAACAGTTTCTATCTAGCCTCAGTTGCATGCACTTGTGTGGCTGTTAGACAGCACATTGTGCTTAGAGTGAACAGTTTTTAAATAGCGCCAGTTGCGTGTGCTTGGGCCAGGAAACTTATTGATGAATTACGACACTACTTCATGCAGGAAGACAGCTCATTACCTGCACTAGGTGTCTGCGCTGATTTTGCTTGTTTATAATCAATGAAAAGAACACGGTAGCATATATTGGAAAAATTTCTCCATCAATAACTATTAGGAACCAATACAGTTTTATAGTACTGAAGTAATATTGGTAATGTTCACATTTGTTCTGTATTTCATTTAAATACATAATTCGTTACTGTTAAACAGTAAATTGTCTTTTTTTTAAATACCTTTTTAACTACAGTAGATTCTGGTTGGGTGGTGGGGTGTAGACATGCCTCTACCAAAGGAGGTGCAAGATCCTCCTTCCCTCCGCTAACCAGGTCACTCTTGGGCAATGTGTAGCATCTAGTTAGTCCCCTAATCAGGGTCATGTGAAGCCATGGGAGCTGGTAGAGTGAGCAGCTGGTGCATATCACAAGTCCTGGTTATGCAACCATTGACAACAAGCAAACAATCTCTGAAGAGTAGTGATAATGGCTAGAGTTACCCATTGTGTAACAATACTGCCCAGACGGTGGCAAACCACGTCTGTAGAAAAAAAATTGCCAAGAACAATTGTGGTCATGGATAGAGAAGAGAATAAGAACAACAGCGTGAAAGGAGTCAAAGGACAGATGGAAGACAATGATCAACCATATCACATGACACAGCATATAATGATGATAATGTTGAGGTTCCAGTTAACAAAGGCACACTGGGACCAATATATTTTGGCACAATTAAGTGGCTACCCTAAATGATGAAGTTTTGTGGAAATAAAAAAAACAAACCAAGTAACAAGTTATGTATTCAAATAAAATACAGAACAAATTAGAACACTACTAATACCTCTACAGTACTATAAAACTGGATTAATTCCAAATAGTTATCAAAGAAAGAATTCATCTGTTGTGCAGTGCCATGTTCCTCTGACTGTAAATGAACAAAATTAGCGCAGACACCTAGGGAGTTGCCTGCAACTGAATCCTCCAAATCTTCACTTTCATTGTAACATTCAAGATGATTGTCGACACCTTCAAATTCTTCGTAGTTCCTAACTTGTTGGAAGTAGTGAAGTCATTTCCATTTCACGCCCAGCCGCTTCTGGCATCTCCAAGTCTGAAAGCTTGAAATTGCAGTGAGCACAACAGTTCTGAACTCTTATTGCTTATTTCTCACCAACTATCAGTGACAAAAATCACTGCTTTTTAGGACAAACACATGCAACTGATACTATTTAAAAACTGTTCGCACGAAGCACAGTATAATATCTAATGGCCACACAAGTGCTTGCAACTGATACTAGTTAGAAACTGTTCAGCAACAGTCCCTTGTCCCAATTAAGCAGCATTGTGTCCCAAGAAAGGGGATCCCATCGATTTTCTCAATTAGTTTTTGTTCTTTAAGAGTTGTCCCAAATAAGTGACTGAGCCAATTAACCGATGGCTCAGTTTACTAGAATCCACTATATTTCCATGAAACTTTGGCTAATTGGGGCAGCCACTTAATTGGGCCAAAATGTACTGGTCCCAATGTGTCCCAATTAACTGGAATCCACTGTATATTCAAGGCATAATAAAAGTATAAGTTATTAATATGGTAGTGAGCTACTTGGAACCACAGACACAGCAAGACATTTTCTTCATCTCAGTCCAGAGAATTTGAAATCTCTGGACTGAGATATTAGATGTCATGGCTTTATGACTGTTGAGGCTCAGCACCTACTGAGACACTGAGAAATAAAAGAATGTCTGAAGACTAGATTATGAAAAAAGTGAACATAAACACTAGACTGAAATACAAAATAAAATCTTAGCACACCTTTTGCTCGAATAAGAGCAGAAACAATTCAGAAGTGTGTTTTTACTGATTCTTTAAAGTCTTTGTAAAAGCAGAATGTTAAGATTAAAACTAAATTTGGTTAGGATTCAAAAACCTTGGGAAAAAATAATGTACTTGTGGTCAGATGATTCGCATGAGCATCATGTTAATACTCCTCACTTACAAATCACTTCCTTGTTACAATAAATTCTGAGTATTTCCAAACCTGTTCTTTAGGCTGTGGTGCCACCAGAGGTTTTGCTAGTGGAAAAGCAATACTGGGTGCTTGAGGTGTAGGGGTGAGGTGATCATCTTTCATTGAAGTGTCACAGTTTGCTGCTACAACTTCATGTGGAATTTCTGCAACATAAGCAGAGTCAATATCAAAGACTTCATCAAATTGTAAAAAATATATACAATCATACCAAGCAGTAATAAGTTAAGGCAATTGGACTTGCTGTGTTGTCTCCAAGATATTTTGCCACTCATCAGAGAGGCTTCTTCTGATCCATGGTGGGTAGCTTCCAGCTTATATGCTCTGTGAGATGTTTAAAGGTATAGCAATCACATGAGGGTCATTAACAGTCGTAGAGGTAGGGGTCATTAGTCTTAACTTTGCATGAATGGAGGTGTAAACTGTTGTGGAGACTCTGGGGTAGAGATGTTAGGACTGCATTGTAAGTAGCTGAACTAAGGGGGTGGGGTACGGCACCACCACACTTCCCTACACTATATTCTATCTGCCACTGTTTTGCCAAAAGTCCTTCTGTAGATTCCCTGCATCCTTAACACCACCTGCCTCTCCACCTATCTTTGTGTTAACCGCAATCTTGGCTACAAGGCCATCAACTTCATCATCCAAAGCATTAATATACAATGTTGAGAAGAAATGAAGAAGTGAAGAAGTGAAGAAAATACTTAAGAAAAAAATCAGGAGGGCTAAAAGAAGACATGAGGTTGCCTTGGCAGTCAAAGTGAAGGATAATCCGAAGAGCTTTTACAGGTATATTAAGAGCAAAAGGATTATAAGGGATAAAATTGGTCCTCTTGAAGATCAGAGTGGTCGGCTATGTGCGGAACCAAAGGAAATGGGGGAGATCTTAAACAGGTTTTTTGTGTCTGTATTTACTAAGGAAACTGGCATGAAGTCTATGGAATTAAGGGAAACAAGTAGTGAGATCATGGAAACTGTACAGATCGAAAAGGAGGAGGTCCTTGCTGTCTTGAGGAAAATTGAAGTGGATAAATCCTCGGGACCTGACAGGGTGTTTTCTCGGACCTTGAAGGAGACTAGTGTTGAAATTGCAGGGGCCCTGGCAGAAATATTTAAAATGTCGCTGTCTACAGGTGAGGTGCCGGAGGATTGGAGAGTGGCTCATGTTGTTCTGTTGTTTAAAAAAGGATCGAAAAGTAATCCGGGAAATTATAGGCCAGTAAATTTAACGTCGGTAGTAGGTAAGTTATTGGAGGGAGTATTAAGAGACAGAATCTACAAGCATTTGGATAGACAGGGACTTATTAGGGAGAGTCAACATGGCTTTGTGCGTGGTAGGTCATGTTTGACCAATCTATTGGAGTTTTTCGAGGAGGTTACCAGGAAAGTGGATGAAGGGAAGGCAGTGGATATTGTCTACATGGACTTCAGTAAGGCCTTTGACAACGTCCCGCATGGGAGATTAGTTAGGAAAATTCAGTCGCTAGGTATACATGGAGAGGTGGTAAATTGGATTAGACATTGGCTCAATGGAAGAAGCCAAAGAGTGGTAGTAGAGAACTGCTTCTCCGAGTGGAGGCCTGTGACTAGTGGTGTGCCACAGATATCAGTGCTGGGTCCATTGTTATTTGTCATCTATATCAATGATCTGGATGATAATGTGGTAAATTGGATCAGCAAATTTGCTGATGATACAAAGATTGGAGGTGTAGTAGACAGTGAGGAAGGTTTTCAGAGCCTGCAGAGGGACTTGGACCAGCTGGAAAAATGGGCTGAAAAATGGCAGATGGAGTTTAATACAGACAAGTGTGAGGTATTGTACGTTGGAAGGACAAACCAAGGTTAATGGTAAGGCACTGAGGAGTGCAGTGGAACAGAGGGATCTGGGAATTGAGATACAAAATTCCCTATAAGTGGCGTCACAGGTAGATAGGGTCGTAAAGAGAGCTTTTGATACATTGGCCTTTATTAATCAAGGTATTGAGTATAAGAGCTGGAATGTTATGATGAGGTTGTATAAGGCATTGGTGAGGCTGAATCTGGAGTATTGTGTTCAGTTTTGGTCACCAAATTACAGGAAGGATATAAATAAGGTTGAAAGAGTGCAGAGAAGGTTTACAAGGATGTTGCCGGGACTTGAAAAACTCAGTTACAGAGAAAGGTTGAATAGGTTAGGACTTTATTCCCTGGAGCGTAGAAGAATGAGAGGAGATTTGATAGAGGTATATAAAATTATGATGGGTATAGATAGAGTGAATGCAAGCAGGCTTTTTCCACTGAGGCAAGGGGAGAAAAAAAAAGAGGACATGGGTTAAGGGTGAGGGGGGAAAGTTTAAAGGGAACATTGGGGGGGCTTCTTCACACAGAGAGTGGTGGGAGTATGGAATGAGCTGCCAGACGAGGTGGTAAATGCGGGTTCTTTTTTAACATTTAAGAATAAATTGGACAGATACATGGATGGGAGGTGTATGGAGGGATATGGTCCGTGTACAGGTCAGTGGGACTAGGCAGAAAATGGTTCAGCACAGCCAAGAAGGGCCAAAAGGCCTGTTTCTGTGCTGTAGTTTCTATGGTTTCTAAGTGGTCCCAACAGAGACCCCTGCAGAGCACCAACAGTAACCAGCAGACAACCAGAAAAGGCCCTCTTTATTCCCACTCTTTGCCACCTGCCATTCAGCCAATCTATCTATGCTAGTATCTTTCCAGTTATACCATAGGCTCTTAGCTTGTTAAGTAGCATCCTTTGCATCACCTTGTCAACAGCCTTCTGAAAATTCAAGTAAACAACATCCACTGACTCTCCTTTGTTCACACTGACTGTGGTCTCCCAATGAGGGAGTCAAGGGTCCAGTTATAGAGGGAGGTAAAGAGACCTGGGTTTTGGAGATTGTTGATTAGTACTGAGGGTATGAAGGTGTTGAATACCGAGATGGAAACAATAAACAGAAGCATGACGTAGGTATTGCTATTGTCCAGGTAATCCAAGGCCAAGTTGACAGCTAGTGAGACTGCATCCACTATAGAACTTTTGTGGCAATAGGCAAATTGTGACGGGTCTAGGACCTCGTTTAGGCAGTAGTTGATTTTGGCTATGACCAACTTCTCAAAGCACTTCACTACAGTAGAAGCGAGTACAAATAGGTGATAGTCATTGAGGCAGCTCACTCTGCTCTTCTTGGGCACATGTATAATTGTGGCCCCTTTGAAGTAAGTGGGAACCACTGACTGCAACAATGAGAGTTTGAAGCTGTTCTTTAGTACTTCCACCAGATGGTTGGCACAGGTTTTCAATGCCCTACCAGGTACACCATTGAGGCCTGATACCCTCTTGAAAGATGTCCTGACATCGGACACCAAGACAGAGATCACAGGGTCATCAGATACTGCAGGGACTCGCACAGGTATACTTTATTCTCCCTCTGAAAGCCTTTGAAAGGCTTTGAGCTTATCGGGGGGGGGGGGCGGGGGTGAGGCATCACAGCTATTCATGATTTTAGATTCCACCTTGTAGGAAGCAATGGTATGCAAACCCTGCAGAACTCGCATGCATCAGATTCAGTCTCTTCAATTAGAATAGCTTTTCAGCTCAAGATGATCGGTTTTGAATGCCATGGCTGATCTAACCCTCAGCCAACTGCTTATCTCCTAGTTCATCCATGGCTTTTGGTTTGGGTATGTCCAGTATGTTCTCGAAGGCACACACTCATCCTTAAAGGTCTCGATGAAGTTGGTGCCAACTGTGGCATATTCATTCAGATTTGAAGAAGAATTTAAAAATTCATAAACAGACTGCTTGAAATAGATGAATTATTTGAAATTTCTCTGTATTGGCATCATTCATTCCAATAGATTTTGTGGAAATCTTGGAAAACTGCGAATAAAGTTTAATGAATAGTTACAAATAAATTGCCTTTCCTTCCCTCCTTACTAAACATGTTCTTATACACAAATCAAAGCCTTAAGACGTTTCTAATATGGCATTTATGTAAGAATCAAATATCACAGAAGGCCACTTGAAATTTTAAATATCTTACGAAGTCTAGCAGCTCATTGTTTCTGCTGTTTTAGCATGACAAAGACAGGACAACAGATGGAAAATATTATCCAGAAACACACTTATATGAATTCTAAAAATTGAGTAAACAATAACTTTTAAGGTGCAGGAAAAATAGTTTAAAGTACCAATTGCAGCCATTTCTGAATCAGTTAAAGATTCTCTGTGTCCTGTATTTTGCTCCTCCACCTGCTCTGTGTTCTTCTGGAACTGCTCGGAGTATTGAGAAGGGCTGCTAGGCCATTGCATATTGTTAGCCAGCTTGGCTCTCTCTTCCCTAGCTGTAGGATCATCCCAAATAATCTGCTCATTTTGTGATGGTTCCGTATTGATGTCCATTACAGCTGGATGTGAGCACCTAAAGATCAGGATATGAGAATCATTGAATCAGAGTCAAATTGCATGAAAACAAGCTTTTTGGCCCAGTCTACATCAATCAAGATGTCCATCTAAGCTAATCCTATTTACTCACATTTCACCCATATCCCCTTTAACTGTTCCTATTCTGGTATCTGTCCAAGTGTCTTCTAAATGTTGTTAATATACCTGCTTCAACCAATTCTTCAGACAGCTCATTCAGTACAAGGACCACACTTTGGGTGAAAAAGCTTCTTCTCAGATTCCTGTTAAATCTCTCGGCTCTTACCTTAAACCCAGCTCTTGATTGTCCAGTCCTGAAGAATAGACTGCATGCATTCACCCATCTATACATCTCATGATTTTATACACCTCCATATGTTCTTCTACACTTCGAGTCCTAGCCTGTTCGACCTCCCTCTATAACTCAGTCCCTCGAGTCCTAACAACATCTTCCTACACATATTCTGCACTGTTTCCAGTGTACTGAATGTGCAGATGCAAGTGGAACATTTGTGTTTATAAATTGATGGCTCTAATATTTTCAAATAAATATTGTATTATTTTCAGCAGGAAACTGTAAAGAGAATAACAATAACAGGCTCTTTAGCTCAAATGGTCCATGATAACCAAGATTTCTATCGAAGTGAGTCCCTCGTAATCTTTCCTACCCATGCACCTGTCTAATTGGCTTTTAGATGTGAAGGAAAACACTTCCTTTGGCAGTCATTCATATATGGACTATCCTCTGGGTAAAAATGTTGCCTTTCAGGGTTCTAATAAATCTTGCCCCCTCACCCCAAAACTTATGTCCTTTAATTCTTGATTCCCCAACCCTGGTAAAGAGAATACCTATCTATGCTCCTCATAATTTTCTACACTTCTGTCCCTTGACTCATGGCAACATCCTTGTAAATCTCAACACTCTTTCCAATTTAATGGCATCCATCCTATAGCAGAATGAGTAAAACTGAATACAAATTCTAAGCCACTGAATTCTCATTAGATCAACCAATAAAACTGGAATTCAATAATGTAGCTGAACTGCAAATAAAAATAAAAATGAAACACAGAAGTTTAAAAATGCATTTGAGACACGCAAACTAATTCTCAGACCAAACACATTGCATTATTTGAGCAGTGTAGGCACGTGTATCCACATTATAACCATTAAAAATGAGCATTATGTCTACAAGGCACTTATCAAAACTATACCAAAACATTCCATAACTTCTTTGCAAAGAACACCATTTAAAGAGACCTGAGGGATTCCAGTGCTCTGCTACGCCCTGCACGAAGGGCACCATCAACTGAAGGGGAGTATTCCAGAATTCCCCTTGACGCGGCTGCACGGTGTCCAATCGATTTCTCCACTCTTGTCGCAGACATTATTTCCTGTAACTGGCGCTGAAAATTCTCTCTCATTTCAGAGGTTTCTGTCAAATCTGTAAAATGGTATATAAAGAAAGAAAATGTTGTAGTTTATAAACTTTTTGGGCTGCGCAGGCACGGTAAGTGACAGCCTCAGAGGCCTATCGAAGTTTGGAGAGTGAATACAAGGCTAGTGCAGTAGGTGTCGACATCAGAGGTCCAAACCCAGCTACAAATAAAAAGTACAGTCAGCCCTCCATAACCGCGAGTTCCACATCCGCAGATTCAACCAACCGCGGATTGAAAACATTCTATAAAAAATTTCCAGGAAGTTCCATAAAGCAAAACTTGAATTTGCCGCGTGCAGAGCACTACACTGAATCCATGTGAATGAAGTGATGTGTAGGCATACCCTACTGTAGCTTCCCGCCATTTCACAGATCCTCAATCTCTCTCCAGCACTCGTTTGAGCATTATTAACTTGGGGATCACCGGAGAATCGGCATCCGCTGATACCGAGGCAGCGTCAGCGTTCCCAGAAGAGCTATGATGGTTGCGTCTGTACTGAACATGTACAGACTTTATTTTCTTGTCATTATTCCCTAAACTAGTGGTCTCCAACCTTTTTAAGCCCAAGACCCTCTACCTCAGCCTTAGTGAAAGACAAGATCGACCTACTAAATCGTTTACAGAAAAAACAGCTCAGATTGTACTTCCAACTTGAGGTCTTTTATTTGGGCTAATTGTATTTGAATTACATAAAATGCTTTTGTCAAACTTTCAAATTAATTCAACCAAGAAAACACTGTAACTAGCATATCAAACAGGCCATAGCTGTCTTTAAGAATATTACAATACTTCATACCTTTAATTCTAAGTTTCATTATTTAATTTTATTTCAACACGAAAAATAAATGAATAAAAATTGACTGTTGCACTCAGTGTGATGACTGGGGCTGAATACTTTCTGCTAATTCCCTGAAATTTGGCTCATTACTACAGACAGCCAGTCTGAGACAGTTTGTGAGGTGTCTATCAGTAAGACAGCTCCTGTACTTAGATTTAATAATTTTCATCTGTGAAAATGCAAGTTCACACAGATAAGTTGACCCAAAGTAGGCACTGACTTTTAGTGCACATGTGGTGAGATGAGGAAACTTCTCCCTGCTGACAAGCCCCCAAAAGTCACCGTCCCTTGATCTTGCTTTAAGCTCGATGTCATTTTGCAAATCAATTATTTCCATTTCAATATCACTTGGCACACCAAATATTTGTTGGAATTTGGCTGCTATCTGTTCTATATCGATCAGCAGAAATAAATACAGCAATATCTTTCATGACATTTAACTCCCCAAAACGCCGATCAAACTCTATTGCCAGTTTGTCTAGGTATGCACAGAACTGCTCAGGGCGAAAAGCATTTTTTCCCTTGACGGCCTGTAACATTTTCTCCAAGTTGGGAAAGTGTGTCAGCCTCCTGTTCTTTAAATTTGAAATCCAAATACCGAGCTTGGCCTTAAACGCATTTACTGCACTTAACAGGTGGGGCAGGTGTCTGTCTTTTCCCATGAGCTCGTTGTTAAGTGTGTTTAATTTAGCCGTTAGGTCTGTCAGAAACCCTAAATCCAGCAGCCATGCATTGTCTGACAGTTCCTCGTGCTCCTCGTTTCTTGTCGACAGAAAAGTCTTTATCTCAGGCAGCAAGTCAACAAATCGTTGCAGCACTTTCCCGTGACTCAGCCACCGACATCAGCATGAAGAAGTATGTCTCCGTAAGTGGCATCGAGCTCATCCAATAACACCTTGAATAAGCTGTGCTGAAGCGCTTTTGCTCGAATCAAGTTTATCAGTTTGACCACCAGTGTCATTACATGAGAAAAATCCACAACCTTCCCAGCCAAGGCCTGCTGATGAATCACACAGTGATAATTCAGGAAGTCAGGAAAATCAGGGTCATTACAGCACGGTGCTATAAAAGCAACGCACACACCGTGCATTGCTGAGGTGCCATCAGTAGTAATTGCCACCAGTTTATGAATGGGGATGTCATTTTCATGGACATCTTTTTAAAAACTCATTGTAAATATCCTCACCTCTCGTTCTCTCCTTTAAGTGCAAAAGAATGAAGAGTCCTCCTTTGTTGTAAAATCCTGGAAAGCCATTCTGACAAATACAACAAGCTGAGCTGTTTGCATTACATCCAGGGATTTATTGAACTGCAGTGAAAAATATTCACAGAATGACAAGTCCTTTAACACTTGTTGATCCACATCCTCTGACAGTAACTCCACCCTCCTTGTCACTGTTGCAGGGCCAAGCGGTATATTATGTATTGCGGTTTTGATGTCGTTTTTGTTTTTAAAGTCATTAAAAACAGTCTCTGCAGTAATGGCCATTGCTTCCTTGAATAAATCACCATCTGTAAAAGGCTTCTTGTGTTTAGCCAAAAGGTAACTTACATGAAATGATGCTTCAATAGCAGCCTTATTTTGAGCAGCATGTTTTGTGAAAAACGATAGCTGGGCCTTCAACCCCGATTCCAGCTCCCCAACTTTCCAGGCATGAATTGCGCTCTTCGGCGGGTAGGTGTCTTTAAATTTCTGGTGGTTGGTGTTGTGGTGCCGCTCCAGATTCCCTCTTTTAGTCAGTGCTTGTGTTTGGTGGCACAACATACATACACACTTGTCTTTCACCAAGGTAGATAGAAATTCCTCTTCCCATTCTGGATGGAATTTGTACATTTTAGCCTTCTTTTGAGGAGCCTCCACCATGCTAGCTAGCTACCTTGCAGGTTATCACCAGCAAATGCCATATATTGATGTTTGCGACAGTCTGTACTTCTATCTAATCTAATTGGTCACTTTGATGCTGCACAAGCTACGCTGAAAAAATTACTACAGTTAAATCAAAAGAGAGAGAGAGGCACTAACTTTTCAGTAAAAACTAAAATTAATGCTAATTACTAGCACACAATCTGAAATGCTAAACATGAATTCACACTATCAAAGGCAAAAAATTCGAAAGAAAGAAAGAGCAGTACAACTGATCGAATTTTTGCATAACTTACATAATATAAATAGCAGCATAATAGAGTCAAAACCGATTAATGTTGATCAAATTTTAGGCAATTGTGGACAAGATTAAAGAAATTGATAAGAAATATGTTATGGCTCCTTCTGAGGAGCTATACAAACAAAGAACTGAACTTCAAATGGAACACAGTTTACTACTCTCGTCCTCGATTGTAAACCAATTAAAGAAAACAAGAAGTGATTTTTATGTTCACAGTGATAAAATTGGCAAGCTGCTGGCTAATCAATTGAAATCTAATTATGTTAAATCTCAAATCAATCAGATTTATAACCAAAATGATCGATTGATATTGGATCATGTGGGGATTAATCAAACCTTTTGTGATTTTTATTCTTCTTTATATCAATCAGAGTCTCCTCGAGATTCTAAATATATGAATGATTTTTTAAATAAGTTAGACTTCCCTCAGATTTCACGGGATATGTCTTCTTTATTAGATACTTCCATTACAATGGATGAGATTAAGAATGTTATTTTTTCTATGAATCTGGGGAAAGCTCCTGGCCCTGATGGATTTACGGTTGAATTTTATAAATGTTTTGCTTCTTTATTGATTCCTTGGCTCTATAAGGTTTTTGAGGCTTCTTTGAAACTTGGTAAACTTCCGGAATCTTTTAATAGAGCATCAATTTCTTTAATACTAAAGAAGGATAAAGACCCTGCTCAATGTGCATCTTATAGACCAATATCTTTATTAAATGTTGATTCTAAAGTTTTTTCTAAGTTATTAGCAAATAGACTAGAAAAAGTACTTCCTTCTATTATTTCGGAAGACCAAACGGGTTTTATTAAAGGTCGTTACTCTTTTTATAATATTCGTACATTGTTAAATATCGTTTATACTCCCTCACAAAATGTTCCTGAGTGTGTTATTTCTTTAGATGCCGAGAAAGCTTTTGATAGAGTAGAATGGCCTTATTTATTTAAGGTGCTTGAAATGTTTAATTTTAGCTTGAAATTTATATCCTGGATTAAACTGTTATATTACTCCCCTGTAGCCTCGGTTCGTACTAACTCTTTAAATTCACCTTTTTTTCCTCTCTTTCGTGGTACTCGACAAGGCTGTCCTCTTAGTCCCCTATTATTTGATATTGCATTAGAACCTCTTGCAATTGCTATTCGAGAATCTTCAAATATTACTGGGATAACTCGGGGATTAAAGTCCCATAAATTATCACTCTATGCTGATGATTTACTTTTATATATTTCTAATCCTGAGAGATCCATTCCTGCTGTTTTAGAGTTATTAGCACAATTTGGTCTTTTCTCAGGTTATAAATTAAATCTTAGTAAGAGTGAACTTTTTTCGATTAATAAACATCTTCCCTTATATTATAAATTTCCATTTAAATTGATTAATAATTACTTTTCATATCTTGGGATTAAAATTACTTGTAAACATAAAGATTTATTTAAGACTAACTTTTTACCATTAATAGACCATATTACTCAACTTTCATCTAAATGGTTTCCCTTATATTTAACTTTGATTGGTCGTATTAATGCAGTTAAGATGTTTTTTTTGCCAAAATTTTTATATGTGTTTCAGGCATTACCAATTTTCGTTCCTAAATCTTTTTTTGATAAAGTTGACTCTAAAATTTCTTCATTTATTTGGCAGAATAAGAATCCGAGACTGGGTAAAATACATTTACAGAAAGCTAAGAGAGATGGAGGTTTAGCATTACCTAATTTTAGATTTTATTATTGGGCTATTAATATTCGACATATGAAATTTTGGTTACTTGACCGGGACATACTATCTATTCCTAAATGGGTAGCATTGGAATTACAATCTGTTCAGGGTTATACACTTGGTTCTATTTTAGGTTCCTCTCTTCCTTTTGATTCGAAACGCCTTAAGCAGGTCTCTAACCCGATAGTTAAATATGCTTTGCGCATTTGGTTTCAATTCAGAAAATTTTTTGATCTTAATCAATTCGGGTTAGCGATTCCTATTTTAGGTAACATATTTTTTCCTCCCTCTTTTACGGATCGCGCTTTTCAAACTTGGAAGACTAAGGGTATTTTACGGTTTTTGGATTTATTTTTAGATGGTTCCCTTATGTCTTTTGAACAATTATCTAATAAATATAACTTATCAAGAATACATTTTTTTAGATATTTACAAGTTAGAAATTTCCTAAGTACTATACTTTCTTCCTTTCCAATGCTCCCTCCTATATATATTTTAGATTCGATAATTAACCTTAATCCATGTCAGAAAGGTGCATCGGCTATGATTTATAATATTATTATGAAACTTAGGAAAGCTCCATTTGATAAGATTAGGGTAGATTGGGAACAGGAATTGGGGCTTACCATTTCTGTGGATGATTGGGGGCAGATTTTACAATTAGTTAATACTTCCTCTATTTGTGCTAAACATTCCCTAATTCAATTTAAAGTGGTTCATAGAGCACATATGTCCAAAGATAAGTTAGCGCGTTTTTACTCGCATATTAATCCTTTCTGTGATAGATGTTCGGGGCAGATAGCCTCTTTAACTCATATGTTTTGGTCTTGCCCTACTTTGGAAACTTTTTGGAGAGATATTTTCAATATTATTTCTAAGGTATTAAATATAGATATCTCTCCTCACCTTATTACTGCTATCTTTGGACTACGTAAAATTTCTAGTAATCTTTCCCCTTCAGCCCGTAGAATGATCGCATTTCTTACTTTAATGGCGAAAAGATGTATTTTACAACATTGGAAAGAGCTTAATGCCCAACTACCTTTTTTTGGTTTTCTCAGACGATTTTATGTTTGAATTTGGAGAAAATTAGAAGTAACCTTTATGATTCTTCATTTAAATTTGAACAGATTTGGGGACCTTTTATTCGATATTTTCATTTAATGTAATATTTACCCTTCTTGTTTTTTTTTTCACTGTTTTAATGGAGGTCGGGATTGAGGACGTGATTTTAAGTTTAACTCTGTCTGGTTTCAAGTTAGCCCATTGCTTTGCCTTGCTTTCAGTTAGTTGCACGGTGGGTTTTTTTTTGGGGGTTTTTTTTTTCTTTTTTTCCATTGATATATATAAAATTTAGTAAACTATTATGTTATCTTGGTTTCTTATGCTTAAATTACATTGTAGTATTTTCTTTTTGGTATTGTTATCTTTTGGAATTTTATTATACTTTAACATTGTATTAATGTTTATATGGCTTACCTTTTTTGTATACTTACTCAATAAAAAGATTTAAAAAGAAAGAAAGATCAAATTTTAGATAAGTCATGAATGCATAAGTGAGTCATTTTTACCCACACATGTTGTTTTCTTTCGCCATTGAACAGTTTGCCCGTCTATTCGTTTATGTTTAAGATAAACGAAGCTCTCCCACGTTCCATGGAAATTTCACAGGCAGCAGGAATAGTCACATGATGTCAGCACATATAACGCACGACGCTGGGCAGTGGAAAGAGAGAAACACAATAACCAGGGAAAACAACCAAGTGTGGGTTAAAAACGACTCACATATACGCCTTAGGGGTAAAATTTGCTTTCGCATCAAAAGGTTTACCAGGCATAATGTTGTGTATGCATTTATTTTTCTTTTTTTTTCCAGGATCTACTGGGAAAGTTTCAAAGATCAACCGGTCGATCGTGATCGACTGGCGACCACTACTCTAAACAATACAGTATAACAACTACTTACATAGCATTTATATTGTATTAGGTATTATAAGTAATCTAGAGATGTTTTGAAGTATACGGGAGGATGTGTGTAGGTTATATGCAAATACTACGCCATTTTATATAAGGGACTTGCGCATCCGTGGATTTTGGTATCTGCGGAGGGTCCTGGAACCAATTCCCCGCGGTTACTGAGGAACGACTGTAGCCTGAAGTGGAGCAGCATTTGTAGTGAGCCAGTAATAAGAGTGGGAAGGCTTTGGCTTGACAGGCTTTAGCGTGAACAGGCGGAAGCAGTTAAGAAGAGGTAAGCATTTTTTTCTTTTTTATAAGCGTATAGAGTAGTCAAGATGGAATGCTCCTCCTGTCAGATGTGAGAATTCGGAATACCTGACAGTCTCCCTAATGACTACATCTGCAGGAAGTGCACCCAACTTCAGTGCCTGACTGGCAGGATCATGGAGCTGGAGCTAGAGTTGCACGTACTCAGGATCATTTGGGAAGCTGAAGATATTATAGATGAGACTTTTGAAGAGGTGGGCACTCCCAGAGTACAGGCTCCAGACAGTAGATAGGTAACCACCAGAACAGACAAGGGTATTAAGAAGTCAGTGCAGATTTCCACTGTGGCCATTCCTCTCAACAATGAGTATACTGCTTTGGATACTGCTGTGGGGGCGGGGGGGGGGGTGCGGGAATGACTCTTCATATCACAGAAGCAGCAAGCAGACTGGTGGCACTGTGGCCAGCTCTGAAGCTCGACGGGGAAGGGTAAAGTCAGGCAGTGCAGTAGTTATGAGCAACAGAAAGGAGATTGTATGGCCGCAAAAGAGACAGCAGGATGGTGTGTGCCTCCCAGATGCAAGGGTCCACGATGTATCAGAGTGGCTGCAGGATATTCTCAATGGTGAGGGGGAACAGCCAGAGGTCATGGTGCACACTGACACCAGTGAGATATGCAGAAAAGGGGCATAGTTCCTACACAGGGAGTATACAGAGTTAGAAAGAGGCTGAAGAGAAGGACCTCCAAGGTAGTACGCCATTAGCTAGTGGAGGTAGGAATGGGGCAGTAGCATGGATGAATGAGTGGCTGAGGAGATGGTACAGGGGACAGGGTTTCAAGCTCTTGGATCATTGGAACTTCTTCTGGGGAAGGGGTGACCTGTACAAGAGATACAGGTTGCACCTGAACTGTTGAAGAGCCAATGTCCTGGCCAGGAGGTTTGATGATGCTACTCATGAATGTTTAAACTAGTTTTGCAGGGGCTGTGTACCAGAGTCCTAGGTCAGTAAGGGAAGGATTGGACCAGAATGGAGATGGCAGGGAAAGTATTCAAATGCAAAATTGAAATAAGAGGTATGATGAGTCGGATAGTTTGAAGCGTGTATATTTTAATGCTGGGAGTATTGATGAAGTTTTAAGGATACTGGGGGATGCAAGAAATGATTCTTGGACTCTTGTAAATAACGGGTTAAAATTAAGTGCCAGCTTGTGTGTACTCTGTTCTGTGAAAGTGTGCAGAGTCTGTCCTTTGGCTAAGAATCTGCCTTCAGCTTGTTTAGATTAACGTCTCACAGCTGTTCCTTTGGGAATGACATGAGGGCTGAATTTACACAGGTTGCATACATCATGCCTTACGATTTCACATCACTGATCTAAGTTCCCTCATTTGTTTAGAGAGAATACACTGATAAGGCAAGAATCTGTCTGTAATTAAAACCTTGATTTAGTGGACTCTCTTATCTAAGTAATTAGCTGACTTGGCGGGAAAATCCGTTGAAACTGAGTGCTCTTTGTCTCTTCAGTTCTATAAATTGCCATGTTTCTGAGCTACACAGAAGTTCGCCATGAGCCACCAGAGAGAGAGAGAGAAATTCTGTCTCTTTGACGTTCGGCTCCGAGTTTCTCACCAGCTGAGCTCGAACAAATAAACTGGTGAAAAAGATAAAGTAAAGAACTGTGGTGTGATTATTGGTCCAGTGATTTTAAGTTTACAGTATTATGGGTAGGGTGATGAACTTAAGAGTATAGAGCAGTAAATGGAACGAGAATGTTGCAGGGGTTACTGAAACTTGGATGAGAGCGGGGCAGGAAAGGGTGATTAATGTACAAGGTTTTCAAAATTTTAGAAAGGGTAGAGGAGGAGGTAAGAGCACGATAGGGGAGTTGTAATCAAGGACAATATCAAAGATGCACTCAGGAGAGATGTAATGGAGGAGTCAGACACTGAGTCGATTTGGATAGAACTCAGGAATAGGAAGGATGCAATCACACTAATGGGATTGTACTAAGGCCCCCTAATAGCCACAGGGACATTGAGCTACATATAGACATAGCTTGAGCATACAGACATTATGAAAGAGGATGTGATGGAGCTTCTGGAAAGCATCAAGTTGGACAAGTCACCAGGACCGGACGAGATATACCCCAGGCTACTGTGGGAGGTGAGGGAGGAGATTGCTGAGCCTTTGGCAATGATCTTTGCATCATCAATGGGGACGGGAGATGTTCTGGAGCATTGGAGGGTTGCACATGTTGTTCCCTTAATCAAGAAAGGGAGCACAGATAGCCAAGGAAATTATAGGCCAGTGAGTCTTACTTCAGTAGCTGGTAAGTTGATGGAGAAGATCCTGAGAGGACGGATTTATGAACATTTGGAGAGGCATAACATAATTAGGAATAATCAGCATTGCTTTGTCAAAGGTCTGACGAGCTTGACCGAATTTTCTGAGAATACGACTAAACACCTCGATGAAGGTGGAACAGTAGATGTAGTGTATATGGATTTCAGCAAGGCATTTGATAAGGTACCCCATGCAAGGTGTATTGAGAAAGTAAGGAGGCATGGGATCCAAGGGCACCTGCTTTGTGGATCCAAAATTGGCTTGCCCACAGAAGGCAAAGAGTGGTTGTAGAGGGGTCATATTCCACATGGAGGTTGGTGACCAGTGGTGTGCCTCAGAAATCTGTTCTGGGACCCCTTCTCTTTGTGATTTTTATAAATGACCCGGATGAGGAAGTGGAGGGATGGGTTAGTAAATTTGCTGATGACACAAAGGTTGGGGGTGTTGTGGATAGTGTGAAGAACTGCCAGAGGTTACAGCGGGATATTGATAGGATGCAAAACTGGGCTGAGAAGTGGTAGATGGAGTTCAACCCAGGAAAGTGTGAGGTGGTTCATTTTGGTAGGTCAAATATGATGGCAAAATATAATATTAATGGCAAGACTTTTGGCAGTCTGGAGGATCAGAGGGATTTGGGGGTCCAAGTCCATAGAACACTCAAAACTGCTGCACAAGTTGCCTGTGTGGTTAAGGATCAACCACTGGATTGAGTTTAAGAGCCGAGAGGTAATATTACAGCTATACAGGATCTTGGTCAGACCCCACTTGGAATACTGTGCTCAGTTCTGGTCACCTCACTACAGGAAGGATGTGGAAACTATAGAAAGGGTGCAGAGGAGATTTACAAGGATGTTGCCTGAATTGGGGGGCATGCCTTATGAGAATAGGTTGAGTGAACTTGGCCTTTTCTCCTTGAGTGACGGAGGATGAGAGGTGACCTGATAGAGGTGTATAAGATGATGAGAGGCATTGATCATGTGGCTAGTCAGAGGCTTTTTCCCAGGGCTGAAATAGCTAACACGAGAGGGCACAGTTTTAAGGTGCTTGGAAGCAGGTACAGAGGAGATGTCAGGGATATTGGTGTTGTTTTTTTTTTACGCAGAGAGTGGCGAGTGCGTGGAATGGGCTGCTGGTGACGGTGGTGGAGGTGGATATAATAGGGTCTTTTAAGAGACTCCTGGACAGGTACATGGCGCTTAGAAAAATAGAGGGCTATGGGTAATTTCTAAAGTAAGTACATGTTGAGCACAGCATTGTGGGTCGAAAGGCCTGTATTGTGCTGTAGATTTTCTATACGTAATCACATTAAGGAAATGTGTAAAAATAATTAAGTTGTTGCATTGGTGGATTTCAACTAATATAAACTGGGACATTCTTAGTGCAAGGGGTTTAGATAGGACAGAATTTGTTAAGTTTAGCCAGGAAGGTTTCTTAACTCAATATGTGGACAGTCCAGTGAGAGATACTCATTGGACTATCCGTACTAGACCTGGTGTTGTTTAATCAGTCTGGCCAGGTGACTGACCTTTCAGTGGGTGAACAGTCAGAGTACAGTAACCACAACTCCTTAAATCCTTAACATTCAGGATAGCTATAGATAAGCATGGGTATGGGCCTTGGGGGAAGAGTTTTACATTGGAGTTGGGCAAATGACGAGACCATAAGGCAAGAATTTGGTTTTCTATTAAATTGGGCAGATACATGGATGGGAGGTGTATGGAGGGATATGGTCCATGTGCAGGTCAGTGGGACTAGGCAGAAAATGGTTCGGCACAGCCAAGAAGGGCCAAAAGGCTTGTTTCTGTGCTGTAGTTTTTCTATGGTTCTATGGTTTTCTATTAATTAAGAAGTGTTAATTGGGAACACCTATTTTCTGACAAGTCCACATCAGACATGTGGAGATTGATTAAAAATCAATTGCACAGAGTACAGAAGGATGTTAGAAGGATTGGCGGGGATGGAAAGTTAAGAGAACCTTGGATGTCCAGGGAGATAATGGATTTAGTCACAAAGCGAAAGGCAAAGTATGTAAAGCCTCGTAAGTTAGGATCAAATGAAACACATGAGAAGAATAAAGGAGCCAAAAAAGAACTCAAGGAGGGAATTAAGAAAGCCAGGAGGGGCCATGAAAAGTTCTTGGCAAGTATGGTTAAGGCAAAACCCAAGGCATTCTATACATATATCAAGAGGAAGTGGATAACTAGGGACTCAAGGATAAAGGGGGAAACATTTGCTTGGATGTGGAGAATGTGAGTGAGATGCTTAACGAGTATTTTGCTTCAGTGTTTACCAAGGAAAAGGATATGGAGAATCAGGAGATCAGCGCTCAGTGTATAAATAGGTTAGGGTATTTAGAGGCTAAGGAGGAGGAAGTGTTGGGCCTCCTAATGAGTATTAAGGTGGATAGGTCCCCAGGGCCTGATGGCATTTACCCAGGTTATTCAATATTTTATTTTTATTAGTTTCTACATAAAAGAATACAGGGTACAAGAAGATATATATTATAAATCAAAAAAAGATAAAATACCAAATACATATTAGAATCACACTTGCAATCACATTACCCTATATTCATGTAAATTAAATTAAATCGTAATATTGAAATGTAATAATTTTATTATACGGAAAGAAAATCTAAACCCACTACCAAGATCAAAGCTGTTTGGTAAAGAAAAAAGGAAAAGAAACTCCTATCATAAAGTGAAACATGTTATTAGCCACCAGCAGTTTTGAAAATGGTCAAAAATGGTCCCAGGTTATTGAAAGAAGCAAGAGACAAGATTGCTGGGCCCTTGACCAGTACCTTTATGTCCTCTCCGGCCAAAGGTGAGGTCCATCGGACTGGCAAGTGGTTAATGTTGTACCTCTATTTAAGAAGGGAACCAGGGAGAATCCTGGGAACTATAGCTCACTGAGTTTCATGTCAGATGTAGGAAAATTGCTGGAGAAAATTCTTAAGGATAGGACATATGAGCATTTGGAAACCCATGGGCTAATTAGGGAGAAGCAGCATGGCTTTGTGCATGGCAGGTCGTGCCTTACCAACTTGATTTTTTTTTGACAAGGTGACGGGAGATTGATGGGGTTAGGGCAATGGATGTTGTCTACATAAAGTTTAGTAAGGCATTTGACAAAGTCCCTCATGGGAGGCTAATCCAGAAGATTAAGATGCATGGGGTCTGTAATGAACTAGCTGTTTGGATTCAGAACCAGCTTGCATATAGAAGACGGAAGGCAGTGGTTGAGGGGCCTGTAACTAGTGGTGTTCTGCCGGGATCTGTGCTAAGACCTCTACGGTTTGTGATGTATATAAATGACCTGGATGAAAATGTAGATGGGTGTGTAGAAAGTTTGCAGATGATACCAAGATTGGTGGAGTTGTGGATGGTGTAGAAGACTGACAAAGAATATAGCGCGTTACAGGTCAGTCACAGATATGGGCAGAGAAATGGCAGATGGAGTTTAACCCAGATAGATGTGAGGTGTTGCACCTTGATAGGGAAATTTCAAGGAGACAGTACAGTGTTAAGGGCAAGTACCATAACAGTGTTGCTGAGCAGGAAATCTTGGGATCCAAGTTCATAGCTCCTTGAAAGTGGCTACACAGGTTGATCGGGTGGTTATGGGGGCTTATGGAATGCTTGTTGAGTCATTGAGTTTAAAAGTCAGGAGGTTATGTTCCAACTTTATAAAATACTTGTCAGACCACATCTGGATTATTGCACGTAGGTCTAGTCATCCCACTATAAGAAGGATGTTGAAGCTTTGGAGAGGGTGCAGAAGAGGTTTACCAGGATGCTGCCTGGTTTAGAGAGCATGTGCTATCACAAGAGGCTAGATAAATTTGGGTTGTTTTCTCTGGAGTGCTGGAGGCTGAGGGGAGATCTGATAGATGTTTACAAGATTATAAGAGGCAGAGATAGAGTGGACAGAGAGTATTGGTTTCCCAGGGTTGAAATATCTAATACCCAAA